>NC_056729.1:1300805058-1300821651 GCF_019279795.1 Protopterus annectens
CTGGTAATGTTAACAGTCACAAGTAGGTGACAACCTCATCACAACTATATTGGCAGAATCTGGAACCCCCAACACATGTGTATTACTGCAGCTGTCCCACATGACACATGCAAATAACACATGAAGGGAAACCTCAAGCACACCTGGATCACCACCTGACGAAGTTCACCCCCCCACAACTAACACGCCATACCCCTACACCAACTAGTGACACCAATACCTCCTGTCCTGCCTCGCATACAAATCCCAGCATCCTGCAAACCTGCACTACTGCTCCCCCATCAATCAGTCCAACAGCCGACTATACAGTTAAAATGCCCCCCCCCACCTACCTACCTACACCTTCACTATTCACATCTACTCTACAACACAGGCATGGCATAACTAAACCTAACCCGAATACCTGAGTGTAACCTATCCAGAACTGCTAAACTGGAATCCCACTTCACTTTACACTGACCTTTGTCAACAGTCATATCTGACATGTACACCTGACGTAAGCAAGTATCATACCAACATGTTAATGAAGTAGTGCAGGGGTATGCAGCAGCAAGCGGGATTACACCTGTTTGGGCGGCGGTAAGCAATGGCCACACTGGTTAAGCAATGTGGAGGCAAACCCAGTGTAAGACGCCATAACCGGAGGTCAGCAAGTCTGAGCCTTGAGCACACCAGTACATACCCACCTACATTTCACCCACAGTGCCTTACGCACCCTGTAGGCAACAGCTCTTGTCGTGCCCAGTAACAAAATTATCAGCACTCCCAGGTTCCCCACCCCCACTCTGCACACTATAGTCCAAGTGAGTTACCACGAAGGCATGGCAGATACACAATCAGCTGCTATCACGAACATAACATCCAGCACAAGAAGTTTACAGTATAGGAAATGTATGTAAGTATTCAGATTAATACCAGCAAACGTACACATTGCTCAATCACAGTATTCCGAATGAACAGTGCCTGTCCACACAGACTGTGAGAACAGTAGTCTTGCATAATACTGAAGAGAGGAATGAAAAACGGGGCACGCTGTGGGGGCATGCTTCATCCGTGCAACTGGGAGATGAGGCTGGTCCAATGTGTGAGCACACCTCTGCATTTCAAACCCCTAGCAGGATGCTACCAGTGAGAGAAACAGTGCAGACCAGCACAGTCTACTCATAACACAACAAAAGGTCCATCCCTGGTGGGACGAACCAGACTTTATGGATCACAAAGATGTGTCCACCAGTATCGGAAGAGGATCAAGGGGAATCTCAAACATATGTGGACTAACCGGATGAAGAGTCTGCAGAAGGTTGCGTCGAGACAGTATAATAGAGAAGTACCGAGACGTGCAGAGAGGGAAATGTGTGGAGGTGTGGTATGGCAGGGCTAGCAAATGGAGAATGGATGGATGCTGTGTACATGGAGCTCGGGGGTCGGGGAAAGGGAGCATGGGTATAACATTAAGGTAAACATGTGCAAGTGAAGCAGAATAGTGTAGTGGGCACAGCATCCACCTAACAAGCAGGCATTCTTGGTTCAAATCCCACTACAGCACATTTCATTTTCTGTATAGGAAAATTTTTTTACATTATTTTGCTGTATAACCTACTAAATAACATTTAAATGTTAACAGGAGTACTGTATTAAATGCACATGTGAAGTGTCAGTGTCATAATGAATAAGGCACTAGTAAGCAGGTTTAAGCACAAATAAGCAGTAGTAAGCATATATAAGCACTAGTAAGTGTGTTTAAGTGCATTTGTGCGAGGGTAAGCACTGCCTACACAGATGAAGCAAAGTAGAAACTAACTGAGTGTAAGAAAGTGTAACCGGAGGTTACCATTGCTTAGCTCCATGTAAACCCGTGCACACCTGCTTACAACTGCTTTAAAGTGCCTTAATCACTCTGTACCCAATGGCCCGTGTTCTGCCCAGCAACAAAATAAACATCCTCTGCAAGGTTCAAGCTCAGGACGCTGTACACCACAGTCACAGTAGTTAACCACTAAGCCATCTTAACAATACACACAAATGAGGTATCAGGAATCTAATCCTCACCAAAGGAAAATCAAACCAAACGTGAACTGAATCTATGTACGGTGTGATATTTAATAACCTGCAACAGAACATAAATATGTGAACTGGAATACTGCAGTAAGCATAGTTCTGAGGTGTTATTGTAGTAAAGTGTAGAAGTCCCCAGGACCCCATACAGTGTATGTACACATGAATCACAGATACCAGACACATATATAACCTGTAATGAATACTAAATCACTGCTTGTTTCTTCTTTCGGCTTTTCCCAGTTAGGGGTTGCCACAGTGGATCACCTGTCCGCTCATGATTGGCTGTGGAGTTTTATGGTGTCGAGTTGCCAGCCCGGTGCCTAACCTTCCACTCACACACACACACACACACACACACACACACACACACACACACACACACACACACACACACACACACACACACACTCACACCTAGGGTCAATTTAGAGTGTCCAGTCCACCTACAGCATGTCTTTGGGATGTGGGAGGAAATCAGAGCACCCGGAGGAAACCCACGTGACCACAGGGAGGACATACAGACTCCACTAAATCACTGCCAAAAGGTAAATCTAGTGCTAATTAACTATTAAGCAATGCTATCCACAGCACAGCTCAACTCAGTAAGTGTAACCAATGTGTAGGAGAGCCAATTCAATCTGCCTAGTGGGATACCTCTTTAAGCACTGCCAACCCTAGGTAAGCAGGTGTGCCCATAGCTTAGCCTTTTCAAAACCAGAGATCACAGAAAAGTGCAGGTAATTGGCCATATTTAAACCCCACAGGCAGGAATACTTCCCATAACTGGTTGTAGCCTCCTACCACAGGCAGAATGGCTGGTGTGGGTGAAGGCACTCGATTTAGAGCACAGCGCTGAGGCATCCAGGAGACAAAATTCATGGTATGGCTCCTGGTAAAACACCATGAGCAGAGACTACTGCAGGGCCAGTACCAGGGCTCGCAGTATAAAATGGAGGCCTGGGACAGTCTCGCCTGTGACCTCACCAGTGCCACAGGTATCCCCTGGACTGGTGAGCAGGTCAGGCACCACCATGGTGACCTGAAGCGGTGGAGTGGGGATGTACTGGAACAGTGGATCCAGGAGTCTTGGCAGATGCCTAATGCCCCAGTACTGAGTAAGTACTCATTCTACTAAGTAGTTAATAATTGCCTAGCTTGTGTATACTATGGATAGGTATGGCTAAATACCACTGTATTTTTCTGACAGCTGCAGATGAGCAGGCTGCACACCAGCAAGCCCATGATGCTAGGTTGCAAAGGCTGCATCACGAGGCAGGTTAGTAATCATTCAGCATGTACTGTCATAACAAATAAATATAAGAGCCTTAGAAAGTGCCATACCAGTAGAAATAAATGTGTAATATCCTGTAAATAAATGTATAACCCCTGATGTGCTTCTGTTTACTCTTCTGTCATATGTTGTTGAACTGTTGCATACTATACATAGTACTTTTGTATTACGCAGTGTTACCCACATTGTGGTATGCAGATAAAATGTGTATGAAGTTCTGTATAACAACGTTGGAAGTGCCAAGAAGTCAGTCATATTGTACAAGTGAGGGAGACTTACACAAAAAAGAGTAGAAAACTTCACACCGATTCCCTGATATCACAGTGTACTGTGATGTTAACTGTAATTTTATACGTCACACACAGCAGGGGTTTGAATCCCAGGAGTGCTAGTAAGTTGTATGCATAATCATACCCCACAACTGTACAGATTTTGTTACAATTTTCAGATAGAAAGCTGTATGCATAATTACACCCAAAAACTGCACATAATTTGCTAGAAAGCTCAAATAGACATTTGCACGAATATCCATACCCAACAACTGTTCCAATCTGTCCAGCATGTCCAGATAAATGGCCCACGTCACCAGCCTGGTACCCTGTTCCCCTGAAAAATCAGTGTGATGATGCAAAAAATGTAGGCAGCTGTTAATGACATATAACTGCTAGTCAGATGTGTACATACTCAGAGAATGTATATAAAAACAAACCTGTCATTCTAGCAACTCACCCAAAGTATATGACAGCAATTCTCAACATATGTTGCTTTAACACCTGCATCTTGTCACACCTGTATATAAGACACAGGTCACGTTTATAATAATCTATAAACATACCAGTGTACAATATAAGGCCATACATGTAAGGGACAGATCAGTGCAGTGACTAAGAATGTTTTGAAAACTACAAGGATATATTAGTTGTTAATTGAATCTCTCTCACCGCTACCATATGTGCAAAAATAACACAATGACACACCTCAATTGGTATGTGTACACTCCATACTTATGTTGGGACATATGCCCTAATGGTTTATAAATATTCACATTTATTTCTATGCATGTGCCATGTTAAAATACACTCATACTGGTGGCTTGTTGCCATCAATGAAACCTGCATGCTGTTGTAATGGCCACTGTTGTTCCATATATGCATGTGTTCTGCTTGCTCTGCAACTGTGTTAAATCTGGTGTTTTGGGTTAATGGGAATACCTATATAACTTATCCCGAATGCAGTTGACTATTACTAACCCATATCTGTCATAAACTTGCTACAATATATCTCATATGGGAAGGCCGGTCCCAGCGGATCCACATGTCCCACCTCAACTGGCCATGGTACCGGGCACCAGCATGTCTGAGGCCCAGCCTGGGACCTCCTCCTCTGTTTGCCCTGGGCCACCTTCGGGGGGAAATGCTGCAGGGGATGGGGCTCACCCCCCGGGAGCGGGCATGGAGAGGAACATGTCACCTTCATCAGGTACGGGCCGTGGTGCATAGGAGCTCGATATGGAGTTTTGAGACCGGCTACACCAGCTTGAGGGTCGAGTGGCACAATTAGAGGGTGAGTCTGCCCCTCCTACACAGCCCCTAGCTCATCCACCTTTGGGGCCATGAAGGTGCAGTGGTGACTGCCCATGACTGGGGACCTCAGTCATACTGTTTCCATTTGAGGGCCCATGGGCTTGCCACTTCCAAACACCCCTCCCCATCCTAGGTGTTCCCCCCACATGTCATATACCACCCCTGTATGCTGTCTTGTCTGTCATCCTACACAACTTATCCTCCCCAAGCATACCTATTCTCCTTCCCCAACATCTCACTCTCACCTTAAAAAACAAAGAAAGGGAAATCTGTTCCCAAAAACAAAGTCACACCCCATACATAGCTGTTCATTTTGCACACATGTCCACTGGACACATGTAATCTGGTCTAATTGGCATCATAACATATTATTGTTTTTCTCATCCCTCTTCCAGGGGTTGGACTGTTCAAATGTACCTCCAAATTCATTGCATATGCACAGCTGTTGCTGTAGAAGAAATCGGCAGCTATGGACCTTTCCTACACCCTTCCTGCACACTCCTAGCTATCGTGCTTACTGTCTTTCCCTCTTTGTGCCCCTTTTTCACCACTTTCCTATCACCCCTTTTTCTTTTCTTTTAAAGAACTTAGCTCGGGGGTAAGCGGTAGTAGGCACTTTTAAGCAGCGGTAAGCGGGTTTCAGCCTGTTTGCCCGGGGGTAAGCACTGCCTACACAGGTTAAGCAATATAGAAGCTAATTGACTGTAAGAAACTGTAACCGACAATTAGCAGTGCTTAGCTCCATGCAAACCAGCGCAAACCTGCTTACAACTGCTTTAAAGTGCCTTAATCACTCTGTAACCAAAGGCCCATGTTCTGCCCAGCAACAAAATGAACTGCCTCTGCAAGGCTCAAACCTAGGATTCTGCACTCCATACACAAAATGATTTACACTTAAAAACAGCAGATATACATAACTCTGATGTTTTCACAAATATATAATCCAGCACAATCAGTCAACAGTGCAGGAAATGTAGTAATATCATACCACACAACCTGTTAATGAAAGAAGTCTGGACAAAGTGTGCCACAATGTGGGTGCAAACAGGGATATATGTCAACTACTGCTCTAATACACTTAAAATGTTGCTAGTTACACAGTTATATGTATTAGAACACATATGTAGAAGGAGATGAAGTCTGAAACACAAACGTGTTGACACTAGTTACTGACTTCAATGCTGCGATCATCCATGTCAATTGCCAAGAGAATGAGGTAGAGTCCAAAATATGAGCCGAACATACATGGAAATATGGGCAGATATATATCTGTAAATGTAGACAGATAGACAGCTATATGTAGATATAAATATATATATATATATATATATATATATATATATATATATATATGTATGACTCACAAATAATCATATAACATCAATTGTATATAGGTTCATAGGTTCATAGGTTGGTACTAGGCTATCAGCCCTAGGGCCTATACAAGCCTAGCCATAACAATTCCCTGTCTATTTCTTCCCACATTATTTACTTTCCTGGACCCCTGTCTAGCAGGGCGACTGACGTGATCCCTGGGGTGAATTTCCTTTCTCCCATCCAATCGTCAAGGTTCCTCTTGAAGAGGTCCAAAGAGGCATTCTGTTTGACATGTATGGGCAATCTATTCCAGAGTCTGCGGAGTCTCTGGGTCAGGAACCTATCCCTCCAGCATGTTTTGTTTATTGTGATGACAAAGTTTAGATCCCTGGAGCGTGTAGCTCTGAGGGATTGGGATTTCTTTAAGTGTAGCATGACCAACAGCTCTGGGTTTGACATGGCCTTGTATGTTAAGCAGAGATCACCTCTGAGTAGACGATATGCGACAGAGTATAGCTGGAGTTTTTTAAGGCGGTCAGCATAGGGCATCTGCTTTAGGCCTGTGATTCTTTTAGTGAGGTATTTCTAAGGCCTTTCCAGTTGTTGCAGATGTCTTGAGAGGTACATACCAAATGGGGCGTTGTATTCTATAATGGGTCTAATGTGGGATGAGTACAGTGGGACAATGACCTCCTTTTTTCTGGATGAAAAGCCCTTCGTGATGAGGTGTGCCACATAGAAGGATTTCCTGACTGTTGTGGCGATGTGGTTATCGAAGGTGAGACCACTGTCCACCTGTGTCCCTAAGTCTCTTATCACACTTTCTGTGTTTAGTGTACTGCCACCTATATGGTAATTCATGGATACATGTTTTTTTCCCAAAAGGGATAACAATACATTTCTTGGCATTGAGCTTGAGCCCATGGCTCTGGCACCAAGCATCTGTTTCTGTAAGGCCCTTTTGTAGAGTATCCACATCATTTGGGATTCAATAATGGCTCCCAGTTTGCAGTCATCTGCAAACTTTGTTAGCCAGAGTCCCTTAGTGTTGACCTGTACTTCAGAGAAGTAGATGCCAAACAAGAGCGGCCCCAGGACTGAACCCTGAGGTACTCCACTTGTCACTTGTCTGGAGCTGGATTTGGAGTCGGCTACTTTTACAGTGTGGGTTCTATCAGTAAGCCATTTAGCAACCCATTGGGTGACATAGGGATTAATGCCCAACTTAGTAAGTTTATCTATGATTCCAGAGTGGGGGATGGTGTCAAAAGCCTTGGCAAGGTCTAGATAGGCTGTGTGGACCACCTTACCCTTGTCCATGGCTCTGGAGACTGATTCAAAGAAGTCAATCAGGTTCAGGAGACAAGATCGGCCCTTCACAAACCCAAACTGAGTGGGGTCCAGTGTTTGAAGGTTGCCAATGTCTTTGTTTATAAGTTCCATGATAATATGCTCCATGGCCTTGCAGATAAGGCTTGTCAGACTGATGGGACGGTAGTTTCCGGGATCCAAGATGGATCCCCCCTTGTCGATTGGGATAACTGTAGCTCTGCGCCACTCAGTGGGCACGAAACCTGAGGTGAGGCTATGATTAAACATGACACTTAGGTGAGGTGCCAGTTCATATTGTAGTTCATGTAGTACACAGCCCGAGATGTCATCTGGTCCCATGGATGCTGTATTCTTGGCTTTAGAGAGTGCGTTTTGTACCTGTGTGGCCGTTATTACTGGAATTTGGCAATCTTCCGGTATTGAGATGGGCCACTTAGGGGGTGAGAGGGGGGTGAAGTTGGCACTGAATCTATCTGCCAGGATATTGGCAATATCCTTCGGATCAGTATATTTAATGCCATTCTGTTTTAGCTCAGAGCAGATCTGAGCATTGCCATTTAGATTCTTGACATAGTTATAGAATGCTTTGTGGTTTTCTTTGGAATCTTTGGCAATTTTATTTTCGTAACTAGCTTTGGATGATTTTATGAGGCATCTCAGTTTCTTACTGAGGCTAGTAAGGGAGTTTTTTGCATCCTGGGATTTTCCTCTTTTCTGCAAAAGTTTCTTCCTTTGTTGTAAAGTTTGTTTATGGCAGGGGACCACCAGATTGGCTTCCTTTTTGGATGAGAGCATTTTGGTTCTATTTGGGATGGCACGATTCATGCATGAGTGGATGTGCTCGTACAGTGCCTTAGTGTAGGATTCAGCAGTTGAACTTTCAGTTCCTGTCTGCATGGGTGTCATGACGTTTGTCACTTCTGACTTGAGTAGCATGAAGTTGGCTTTGGAGAAGTTTTTTATGGTGGTTTCTTTACGGGGGTGGGGCTGGGATGTGGATGTTAAGGGTGATTAGCTTATGGTCAGACCTGACTAACGAGGGGGTGACCATAGGTATGGAGCATTGATTTCCCATGTTGGTAATGACCAGGTCTAGGATATTGGAGCCCCTGGTGGTACTATGGATTAGTTGATCCAGGGCGTTGGAATTTATGAATTCCAAGAACCGTTGTGCAAAGGTGTTGGGACATGAGTAGTTTTCCCAGTTAATGGCAGGGTAGTTAAAATCACCCAGTATTAGGGTGTTTGGTTCTATCTTAATATTTTCCAGTATGTTTAGAAAGGTGTAGTGAGAATCTTGGGGTATGGTGGGGGATCTGTAGCAAGCTACAATTTGGATTGCAGTCTTACCTAGTGTTAGTTGCACTTGGAGAATTTCAGACACATTGTGTTGGCCAACTAGCCTGGTGGTGTGAATATCCTTGGCGAATATTGACACTCCTCCACCTTTAGTGTTTTGGTCCTGGTTTGGTGGCCGAAAAGTGTGGTAAGAGTTGTAGCCTGGTATTGCAGGGGTGGTCTCTGGAGCCTTGAACCAGGTCTCAGTTACTGCACAGATATCGATGTTCTCCATTTTTAGGAGTGCCTCGAGAGAGTGCATTTTGAGGTTTAGACTTCTAGCATTGAGTAGCATTACCTTCAGATTTTGCATGCTTGTACCTGTTACGGTGGTGGTTTTGTCCTTTGAAGTTTGCCTAAAAAGGCACTATAGGGTGGCAAGAGCCTTAGCCAGTAACCTGAATCCCAGAGGCGACAGGTGCAGACCATCTCTGGCAAAGCATCGTGGTCTGTCAATCATGTCATCCCAGGCAGACAGATACTGGATCCCCTTTGAATGACACCATAAGCAGCCAATTGTTGAAGTCAATCATTTTATCCTTATATTGTGGTATCATTTTGGGCGAAGGCAGGATGCTACTCAGGGCTAGGGTCATACCTGCCTGGGCCACATGATCCAAGAGCTCTTCCATGTCTCTTTTCATGTAGTCCAGGGAGGTACGTCTCAAGTCATTCACTCCAACATGGACAATGACAGAGTCATATTTGTACTTGTTGTGGAGTGACTTGAGTGCATGCGTTATGTGGCAGATCCTGGCACCCGACAGGCAGCTGACTGTAATTTTCTCCTTATTCAACCTGGTGAGAGGGACATTGGTGTGCCGGACTATAGAGCCACCTATGACTAAAGTGTTAGGTACATTGTCTTGCCTTAGGGGCTGTTGCTGGGTGGCACACTGGTGTTGTGAACTATGTGACACATTGGTTGTGATTGGTGTTTGTTTGCGTTTCAGCTTCAGAGGTCTTTGTTGCTTGGGCAGGTTACAGTTAAGGGCCTCTGCATATGTGGATTTAGTGTTGCTATATGTGGGTGTTGGTGGTGTGGGTTTAGAAGGGCTATGTGTTGCTTGAGGTGTAGTGTGGGTGTTAACCTTCTCCGCTTGACTGTTTAGCACAATCTTGGGTGGAGAGAGCTTTGCTTCCATTTTGGCTATGTAAGTGCATCTCTCACAGGTTGTAGTGTTGGGTGGTAGGAGGAGAGGGTTGTCTGTGTACATGAGGCAATTGCTGCATTGCCCCAGTATGCCCAGATTCACCAGGTGGACAGGAGAAATCACCGGAAGCTGACCCTTGGACATGCCTGGTTTGGGGCTTTTTTTTTTTTCTTTGCAAAGTATAGGAGCTGTTTCCTTAGCAAGGTACTTTGCAATTATAGGCTGTTTAGTGCCTACTATTAATTTCTCCTTGTTAACAAGGAGAGTTCAGTGTTTGTATGAGTTTAAGGCTTCCTAGTGCTTTCCAGCAGGTATTAGAGAAAGTGCTAGTCACAGGGATGCTTAAAGGTAAGATGGAAAAGAATGCACTCTGCAGTGTACACTAGAGAAGTTAGATGTGAAAGTAGGTAACTTGAGTTTTACCTGTTTAAAAAGTTAAGGTTTAGTGGAGAGTTACTATTTTTAAAACAGCAAGATGGATTGAAAGGGGTGGTCACTTTTGTATTTTGGTACTATGAAATACTGTAGGATGGCCAATAAATTTAAATAATTGAAGGGGTGGGATTTCAAAAATGATGATTTTGTGATTACTCACATAAGCCAGTGAAAGCAGAGAGAAATGAGATATATGGTCAGATTAACATAAGAGGCGGGCAACTAGAAAGACAGTGGTATTTAACAAGACAACTTAAATGGGTGGGAGGGCAGGAAAAATTCTGCCTGACTCAGAACAGAGAGAGCTGTGGTCTCTTTTGAAGTTTTAATATGCTGTTAAAACAGAATGCAAGCAAAACACAAGGTAAAGAAAACAAACTACAGTATTCAAAATATAGAAAGGCAATACAGTAATACAAAAAATAAAAGCAAACTAACCTTTCCTTCACAGCAAAGTGTAGCAGAGTCTGGATGAGCCTTTCTGGTAAAGCCAGATAGATATGTTCATATGTATGTGTATCTATATCTATATATAGATATAGATACACACATATATATATATATATATATATATATATATATATATATATATATATATATAGAGACATATATTTAGAAATAGCTATATGAGATATATATACCCCGGGATTCAAGAAGCTTGGCGCAAGGACGGTTTTAGCCTTGCGTTGAGCGTCCTCACTACAGATGGTGCAGCAGCGCCATATGAATATGTATGAGGGCGTACCGCCGCACCCTCCACATGCACAGGAAATGTGTGTGAGTGCAGGGGACAAGTACAAGTGCTCTACGGAGGCGTAAACTTGCCCCGACAGTTGCAAAACCTACTATGCCTACTAGTAGAGCCTGCCTCTAATAGTAAGTCAGTAATTTAGTGCCCGTGGATACCGAAATGTATGCTAAGCATACAAGAGTATCCACGAACAGTGAAATAAAATCAAAGCAGTGAAAACACAAGCAGATAGTGGAATGTTGAGCCCTGTCCCTAGAACTTTCACAATTAGATTCCCCATGTCCCTACTATACATTTGAATTGCTACAATATCAAAGGTGCAAGCAAAGTGCAGCATGTTTGTGTGTCGCTGCTCACCGCCGAGTGTAGCTTACACATCAAATTCAGTCATATAGAGGAAAACATGTGGAATCAATGTAAATGTCAATAGTGTAGTGTTTAGAGCATCCACCTAGGCATTTACGGTTCGAGCCCAACAATAGCACATATCATTTTCCATGTGGAATGAATGTCGTTTTGCTGTAAAACCGACATAAGAGTATTGCATGGGATATTTAACTTAAATATCATTCAAGCAAAGTGGCACTGTCACAATGAATAAGGCACTAGTAAGCAGGTGTAAGCACAAATAAGCAGCAGTAAACACAAATAAGTACCAGTAAGCAAGTCTGAGTGCGCTTGCACGGGTCTAAGCAGTGCCCAGCATAGGAAAAGTATATAGGTACGTACAGATATATACAAATATACACAGACACACACACACACACACACACACACATATATATATATATATATATATATATATATATATATATATATATATATATATATATATATATATATATATATATATATATATACATATACATATATATATATATATATATATATATATATTTATATATATATATATATATATATATATATATATATATATATATATATATATATATATATATATATATCTATATGAAGAAATAACGATGTAACAATAAAGCATACAAAAGGAATGAGAAGGGAATCAGCAGCAACCCCAGTAATATATAGCGCTGTCAGCGTATGTCATATCAAGCTGGGCAAGAGTGAGCAAAGCACTGCTACTCACACCACAGGCAGGATATTACCAGTGGGAGTAACATTGTTGATCTGCTAAGTCTACTTTACACACAGTAGGACTACCCAAAAATTGATAGGCTATTTGGCCATCCGACCATTACACAAGCAGGGGCAGGTATGTTCAAGGACTAAATGGTGGAACAGCCTGAGAATACATGGGTTGGGACAACATACGTGTAGGGCCCCTAACGCTCGGGAGCGGGCAATGTATGGAGGTGTGTCATGGCTGTGATAACAACTGGACAATGGATGGTATGCATGTATGTTGAACTCGGGTGGGGTGGAGGAACTATGGGTATGAAATTATGGAGCCAGACGTACCAGGGTTGGATGGGCTGGTTCTAATTGGACCGCCCCATGGAGGTCAGCGAGTTCGTTATAAGTATATATGCATACACACATGCAGACATCAATATGTAGAAGTACATTCTCTGTAACACATTCATTCCATTTGCAGACATAAATAACATGAATGCGCCCTTACAAACCTCAACAGTAGATAGAATAATAGGTTGTGCATAAGAGGGAAGGGACAAAACTGGTAAAACGCAGAAGTGCGTACAATGTTTGAAGTCAGTGCTGTGCTGAAAAAAAATCAAATGTGAGGACTTTCCCACACATGGAATCATTCCTGAGATCTGCCTGCTACAGCAACGCCAATTACTAAACCGGTCTATTTGTAAAAGAAATACACCAAACACGTACATAATTGGGCTCTCATGTCTAACGTGTGCGTTACCACATAGTCATACTTATTAATTTATTGTAGTGTTATGTTAACGAGAGTATGGATGTAATGAAGTATAGAGTCTAATCTTGACAAAAATTGCGAATAGTGTCTTTTTGGTCGCTCATGTCACCAATGTTTGTGGACTAAAAGTTTGGAAGTTCTGAGGATACGTGGAGTTAGTCAACCAATGGGATGGGTCTATAGGAGTAGGGAGTGGCCAATGTGTAGTGGTGTGGATACACCATGAATCCAACTAGAGAATGGATGACTGCAGTGTTAGGGAGGCATTGGAGTGTGTGTTTGGGGAACCAGGAGTCATGGATATATATGCAAATGAAGCAGCACAGCAATAGTGTATTGGTTAGAGCAACCACCTAATGAAAAGACATTCCTGTACCGAATCCCACTGCATCCCATACCATTTACCATCAGTAATCTGTATAACTTGCAAAATAACATTTAGAAGTTAATTGGAGCGAAGTATCAGTGTCATAATGAAAAAGGCACTAGTAAGCAGGTTTAAGCATATATAAACACCAGTAAGCGTGTGTACGTGCATTTGCACGGGGTATGCATTGCTTTACAGACACACACACACACACACACACACACATATATATATATATATATATATATATATATATATATATATGTGTGTGTGTGTGTGTGTGTGTGTGTGTGTGTGTGTGCGTGCATAGATATACACAGATATACAGCCATGATAGGAAACAGCACACAAGAATGACATATGTTCACAGGCTATGCCAATGGAAGTAAGGGGCCCAAGCAAGAAACATGAAACAAGTAGCATGACCTTCCACCCCCAAGTCAGACACGGGAAACATACACACAAACAATGTAAAGAGTCCACTGCTCCTCAGACTACAGGCAGGATACAATCGGGGGGTACACAGTGCACCTGTGATTCTAATCTTGGAACACAGACAGGAGCGTCCCTTGCGGGACACCCCAAAAATTGGCAAGACCAAAAAAAGGCAATAAACCGAACATTCTGGCTGGGGTGTATACATACCCGAAATACAAGGATGGGAGAGCCTGATGACCCATGGGTTGAGACAATTGTATGAAATGGGTCTCATGAAGTGGAGAGTGGGCAGCGTGTAGTGCTGTGTCCAGAACCAACCAGGATCCAGAGTAAGGATGGGTGCTGTGGAGGAGTTGTGTGTGGGGGAACTATGGGTAGCTACATATGGGCCTAGGTGTGCAGGTGCTGACTGATGTGGGCCTATATGGACAGCCCCAGGGATGTAAGCAAATGTGTTCATTGGCCAGAGGCGTAGCCCAATGAGCAGCCACACCCACTACTAGTCCCACTGCAGCAAAGTGTAATCTAGATGGCAAGGAACGGAATAACCAGATGTAGATGTATATATGTAGAGGTATGTGTGTGTATATCTACCCATAGTGACATAGAGATAAGCCTCTCCCTCTCTGTAGTACAAATGTATACATGCAGAGACAGAATACATATACATACCCACATATAAATATATACATATGCAGACACCCATAGACCCATATGTTGTTAGATATATATATATATATATATATATATATATATATATATATATATATATATATAGATATATATATACATGTATGCATACATATACAGATATATCTGTATATAGTAATATACATATGTATATATATATATATATATATATATATATATATCTATATATATGTGTGACTGTAAATATACACATGTAAATAGCTTGGATATGATACAACAGTTACGAGTTACATATGTTCACAGCCCGTGCATGAGGGGCTGAGGGGTCCAATAAACAAACGTGTAACATGTAGCATCAACCCCCCCCCCTGCAGCTAGGCCGTGAGACATACAAACACACAATAAATGTAAACACACCACTGCTTCCTAGGCCACCGTCAGGATACTACCAGTGTGAGAGGCCTGCCAGGTCTAATCTTGAAACATAGATTTTGATGTCCCTTGTGGGACACCAAAAATTAATGATCATCAGCGGCAGTCCCGGTAATGACTCATCAAACCAGGCTGTAGATGTACACGGACCAGTAGGTTGTGCAAGCCTGATAACCCATGGGTCGACACAACGTACGACATGTGTCCCAACACCGGGAGAGTGGGCAGTGTGTAGTGCTGTGTTTATACCCCACCTGCACCCACAGTAAGGATGAGTGCTGTAGAGGAGAGGCAGGTGGGGCAACTATGGGTATGCAATTATGGGCCTAGGCGCGCAGGTATTGGCTGGCGAAGTCATATTAGGAGCACCCCGAGGATGTAAGTAATATCCCGAAATGGTCATAGCTGATGCCCATACCTCTCAACCCCTTAGAGCAAATCCACTGGACAGGACATAAACCATTGGGGGAACAAATAGGGACCATACCTCTGAACTGTCCCCGATTTCCAGGGATGTCCCTGATTTTGACTCACTTTCTAACTCTGTCCCAATTAATCCCTCCTAAAACTAGTGGCATTTGGAGAAAAGGTGGTGAATTACACGTACTGAATAATGACAGCAATTAAGGGTTATAAACATCATTTACCTCAGAAAATGTGTATTCATTCATATGCTCTGAGTCTGTCAATGTGCCAGGTTAATAGCACTAATAATTTAAATGTGTCCCTGATGTTGTTATGACGTGTCCCTGATTCAGCTGGTAGTCATCCCCAATCGTATGAGAGGTCTGATAGGGACAAAAAGCACATATTCCACTGACAACCTTAGAAAGACGATAAAATATTAGATATGCAGTAGCATGACTCGGCTGAAGGATGTGGGTTCCAAAACCCAATTACTTGTTGTTATTGAAGAGTGTCAGTTCTGATGTATTAGCCAGACAGGTGCAGATTGTAACAGGAACACAACAATAATATGGATCAAACTCTGGACAGGCCGCGGATTCTGTACAGTCAAACGGCATGGTTTCGCCTAATGGGCAGCCATTCCCATTACTGTAGGCATGTAATAGGCATCACAAGGTAATATCATAGTCCTCACTCCCACCCAGGGGTGTGAGTGTCAGATGCAAACACCAAATGCAGTGCAGTTGCAAGTGCGGGAGCAAGCGGGTGTAAGCCTGTTTTGCCGCCAGTATGCGAGTATTACACTGTTGAAGCAATGTACAGGCTAATTGAGTGTATGGAACTGTAACCAGAAGTTAGCATTGCTTAGCTCTGTGCAAACCCATGCACACCTGCTCACAGCTGCTTTAATGTGCCTTATTCCGTCCAGCAACAAAATAAACGAACTCTGCAAGGCTCAAATCTAGGACCCTGCACAAAACTGTGGTTTACCACTAAGCCATGGCAGATATACAGGCATCGGATGTTATCACAAACATATCATCCAGCACAGTCATTCAACAGTATAGGAAATGTATTCCATCATACGGATGTATGTGTGTGTGTTTATGTCCAGATATAGATACATATATATATATATATATATATATATATATATATATATATATATATA
>NC_056729.1:1300822151-1300952151 GCF_019279795.1 Protopterus annectens
TGTAAAACTATGTGAAATATAGTTGTGTTATATGTGCAGTAGTGACTTACCAGACAACTCCAGGCCTGGTGGTTGAGAGACACCCACCTCCACAATACCAGCTAAAGCTTGTGGATGGAGGGCTGCAGGTGTCCCCAGGTTGGCCAGTAGGTCCTCGGTACGTGTGAGTGGGGGCTGGGTGAGTGGCCCCCACCTGTTGCACCTTGTTCCCTGGCAATTGCATTAGCATGCTGTTTTGCCCATCTTATGAGGTCAGTGCAGTGGCAGCGCACCTGCTGATATGCTCAATATTGACTGCAAACATCATTTACCCTCCTGCAGAGTTCTTCCCACTGTGCCTTCTGTGGCACATGGCTGAAGAGTGTGGTGTGGTTGTTGAGGAGGTATGGGATGAGGACCTCATCCTCCAAGCAGCTATACACCAGCAGTCTGCTACGTGGCATACCTGGAAGACATAATGATGGAGACAGGTCACAGTAACTCACAGATAAGTACAGCTGAACATACAAGTGTATCACATTTATTAAGATTACAAATACGTCTTTGCAGATCTACATGACACTAACACTACAGACATGTATAAGTCACACACATTTGACACTTACTGGTGATGTGATGTTATCGCCATACATGTGTGTGTCATGTGATGACTTTACTCATACACCTTGTGGATGTTGTCGTGATGTGGGCATGTCTGTTTGCCTGTACTGGTGTCTTTACCTATCATCACTTGCCTGGATGTAATCACATTAATGCAATCAACCTTAATGCTGTGTATATGTCACATATATAGTCATACATAGCCATTAGAGACATGACCTGTGACCCTGCAGACTTGCAAGCATGTATGTGTTTTGCCATATACATCTACATGGCACTGTACAGCTGTGTAGCATGCTGCCATGTATTGCCTGTGTTGCACATGTGTAGCACATGGGACAATAGCTAGCCTGATGGCATTTTCAGGGTTGGATACCAACTATAGCATGTATGGTCATAGTGATCTAGTAGGCTATATGCCCTGGGCCATTTATGAACCTAGGCAGACAGGTTACCTAGCTGTAGGCAACAGACATGTATGTTTCAGTGGCCAGTTCAAGCAGTGCCACAGAACTGATCCACAGGGTTACTGATATATTTGGCATGCAGTCTTTGCATCATGTCACATAGAGGGGTGATGTGCATCTTCACTGGACAGGGATGCACAGTATGGGAAGAGCATGTTAAGTGTATAGGACAGAGATCTGTCAGGCATGTTGTGATCCTTGTACTGGAAAGGTGGATGTCCATGAAGTATGTGTTTATTTGAGGTAAGGATGTGTTAAGTGTAGCAGGTTCAACACCTCTGGGTTGGACATGGCTTTATTCAGGGTAGGCTGCATGCTACATAGTGCAGCTAGGGATTGGGAAGGTCAGTGTAGGCCATCTATACATGGGCAATAACCCTTAAAGGAAATATGTGATCTATTATGGGTCACATGGGTGTTGAGTATGGCTTAGCAATTATCTCTTTATTCCTAGATGGCACCTTGTCATGATTAAGGGTGCCACATCCGTCTACCTGTCTGGTGTGATGATGTAACTATCAAAAGAAAGAGTACTGTCCAGCTGTATCCCATACACACAGTTGCCATTATGTTGACCGCTGCCTAGGTGGTAGTTCATGGGTACAGGGTTTGTAACATAGGGGATTACAATGCAATACATAGCTGTCAGATTGTGGCTATACGTCACACACCACACATCTGACACACTAAGGGCTTTCTGTATGTTGTACGCAGCACACATTTAGTTGACTATTGCTCCTAGTTCATAGTCATTTGCAAACATCAATAGGCTGATGTCTTCTGTGTAAGTCTGTGTGGTATAGATAATAAAGAGGGGTAGTACCAGGAATGAACCCTGTATTACTGTGGCTGGCACTGGTTTGATGTGCGTGTATTAGTCAGATACCTTCTGTAGTGTTGGTTCTGCCAGCAGTCCAGTTGCCAACCACTCCTGTGACATAGGAATATACACCTAGTTTACTGAGTGTAGCCAGAACACAGTATGGGTGATGGTGTCCTATGACCTGGCAAGGTCATAATATGCAGTGTGAATCAACCCTACTGTTATCTACATCTGTACCATGTATATCAAATACGCTGATCACGGTTCATGGCCTTACAGACCAGACTCACCAGGGTAGTTGTGTACTATTTCCCATTACCAATGGTGTCTCCCCCTTTGTGGGGTGTGATAACTGTTGCTGTGCACCATTCTGTGTGTACACAGCCTGACATGGAGCTATAATTGAACATGATGTGTATGTCGATAGCTGAATGTCCTTACATTTGTGTAGGATACACCCGGGATGTTGACAGGTCCCATGAAAGCTGTATGTATGACTTTAGAAAGTGCAGCTTGTACCTGCATAGTCGTTATTACAGGGGCCCTGTAGTGTACATGGATATATTACTAAGTGTACCTGTTGGGGGGCTGGGAGTGGGTTTAGGCTCTTCAAGACCCTATCTGGATGAACGGGTGCTATTTCTGTAGGTGCAGTACTTTCCATGCCATAGTGCTGTGCAGCACGGCAGGTCTTGTCGTTGCCATTACGATTACTGACACAGGTATAGAATGCTCTGTGCTTGGCCTCATAATATGTGGCTGATTAGTTTCACAATAGCTTTGTATGGTTTTATATGGTGTATCTGCATCTTACTGAGGCTGACCAGGGATCACCTACACTAATGTGTGTTCACTCTTAAAACAGTTACTCCCTTCTGTGGTACAGTTTAAAGCATGGTTCCACCTGTTTTCCCTCTTGTTTGTGTTGGGTTGCATCCTGGTTCTGTTTCAATGGCACAAACACCGCACATATGTGACTGCTTAAGGTTCATTTGTGTAGGATTCAGCATTTTTCACATGCATTGTCCACCTGCATGGGTGCCATGACAGTCACCACTCTGCTCTTAGGAAACATAACATTGGCATTGGAGACTATGTGTAGCATACTGTTAGCCCTGTTTGTGTGACCACTGTGATCCAAGTCAGTGGGGCCAATGGAATCCAACATGCATTGAGGGCAGGTGTTGGTAGATGAGGAGTCTTCCCAGTTCATAATGGAATAGTTGAGAGTAGCCATTATTATGGTTCTGTTTCAGACCTAATCTTCCCCATTGCAGCACATTATGACAGTTGGGAAATCCGCGGCCTAGTGGGTGATCTGTCTCAAAGTGCAATTTGAATTCCACTTTGGCACAAAGGTAGTTGCTCAGCATAATGCATCTGATGTTATGCAAGTGCAACTAGTCTGGGGATGCACATATCCTTCAGAAATATGGATACACCTGCGGTCCATGTGTTCCAATAAAGGATAATGGGCAAGAGGTGAGGTATGTGTTATAACATGGTCTTGCAGGTGTGCTCTCTGGAGCATTGAAACATGTCTCAGCCACCGCGCAGATATGTTCTCCATGTTAGGGATTGACATATGTGTGTCCGTATAGTGTTTCTGACATGTATCATTGTGTAGCGAGACCTGCAGTTTATTGCTTGGCTGTCTCTGTAACAGCATTGGACCTTCACTTGAACCATGCATGATGAAGGTACTCTAGGGAAAGCATGAGCCCTTGGCAGTATCCAGATTCCCAGGGGTGACAGGTGCAGGCCCTGTCTGGCAAAGCATCATGGTCTGTCAACCATGTTATCCCAGGATGACAGATAGTGAATACCCTTTGACTTGCACCACTACACAAGACAATTGTGGTATACAATCCCTCTGTCCCTGTACTGCAGTAACATTCTGGCCAATGGCAGAATGCTACCCAGGCCTTGGGACATACCTGCATGGGCTACAAGACCTGATAGTTCCTACATGTGTTTCCATGCTGTCCAGGCTACTGCCTCACAGGTCCTGCACAACAACATGGAATATACCAGAGCCATGTGTACAGTTCAAATGGCTGTCTGCGTGTATAGGTATGTGGCCAATCATGACACACAGGCAGCTGACAGTATGTATGCCCTTGTATAGGTTGGTGTGTAACATAGTGCTGGAGTTTGCATTCACAAATGAGTACTGTTGGGCATGTATCTGGTCACGTGTTCTGATGTGTGGCAAAATTATGCAAACTATGTCATACAGTTCATGTATTTTGGTGTCTGTCTCTTCCTGCTTGGGGGGGGGGTCACTTGTTTGGCCAGATACTCAGAAGTGCCAGTGAATGTGTTGATGAGCTGCATTTGTTACCCTACACCTCATGACTGTCCAGTCCAGACATGGCTGTAGACTGGGCTGCCTTGCAGCTTACCCCTGTAGCTACATCCCAAACAATGTGTGGGGTATGGTGTTAGGTGGGTTTGGCAGTGTACATGGCATAGAGATTACATTCCCCCAGGATGGTCACATACACAAAGCTGACATTAGTAGACACCAGTAGCTGACTAGTGGACATGCCTGTATGAGCATTCAGTACTACAAGTACCAAGTACTGTATTTAGTTTACGTATTGCGTATGAAGATGTTTTTGACAGTGATGCTCACATGTAACTATTTGTGCTATGGACGTGACAACACTGGCTATTACGGAAACACTGTAGTGACCTTTAGCAGCAGTCCTCCTCTGAGGAGCACATCACATCCTGTTAGTTGATTACAGATGTGCAAGTGTCTACAGGTCTGTTTCCTTCTCTGGGTATATACTCACATATCCACCAGGACCATGAGCTCTGTTGGGCACAGACACCCACTCTCCAAACAGAGGCATGTATCAATAGACTCATGGGCAGCTGTCCCCTATATCTTACCCTCCTACTGCAGATGTTACACTGGAGTTAAAGATGATATGCAACCTGTTTCATTACCAGTGCTGTGCACTACCTTACATACAGTATGTGCAAGTGGCTGTTAGGTTGGCAATGAGAGGCTGGGCTACACAAACCTGGTAGTTCACCGAGTGTGTCTATACTCTCAATATTCACTCTATGTAGGTGTGCACATAGCCATTTGGCTGAGCCCTGTGACAAGGGTCACTACACATTTGCATAACATGTACACATGCACAGCTGTTATTGCTTGCAAACAATACTAGAGAGGACCAGCCCTGTAACAAGGGTCACTACACATTTGCATAACATGTACGCATGTTGTTATTGCTTGCAAACGATACTAGAGAGGTGGGTATTGCATGTGTTATGTGCATGGATAGTTACCTGGCTCTTCCAATTATCTTTGCTATCATGCTGCTAAATTGTCAAATTAATACAAATTATATGTATCCTGTTATTGGGTATTGTAATTGCCAAGAGACATAACTACTGTTTGCATAACATAATGGAACTGCTATGTAGAATAGAATACAGATCTGCCTAGAATACTGTACATTACACAGTTATTGGCACTGCACACCATATTTGCACAGTAAACCCACCTTTAACATGTTCATCTTACTTATATACCCATACATATGTCGACTGTTACAATATATCAAAATTTACTATCCCCTGTTATAGCACATACTTGTTGGACCATCCTGACACTGACAGTGGCTGGAAGCGAATTGGTGGGTTCCAAGCCCATATCATCCCTTGTGTTGTATGCGGAGGATAACGTGTGACCTACAGCAGTACACACATAGAATACTACAAGCATTACTACTGCTCAACAATAAATCGCTACAAGATAGCTATTTCCACTATATGCATTGATTACACTGAAATTCTTACAGTACAGGTACTACATACCCAGACATACTATGTTATACGTACCTTCTTAGTAATCGGAGGTGTTATTGACTAGTATAATACTCATTTTCGTTTCATCTTTCAGTGTTTTCTACTGTCCTACAGGTAGATACAGATGGTATGAATGTGTGACAAGGCAATCTTTTATAGTTACAGATCAGTAACATGTGCTATCCCGATACCCAATTGGTGTTCCTAAGTAGCTAATTACATGCACATCAGCTGCGCTTCTACTGCCATAGCCAATACCATGGCTACAGTGGAGTATAACTGAGTACTCCACTTGAGCATTGTCCCTTTGCTTTACTTGTGAGGAAGACAGCATGGAAGTGTTGTTTGGAATCTATTGCAGCAGCTGTATGGAGACGAACAGTAATATATTGTGTGTAATGCCCAGAGGATGTGGTCTAAATGTGAGTACTGCTGTTATATTTCTGAACATTGCTACTTGTGCAGGGTTTGTCTGTACCTAATACTATGTTTCAGTCTGGCCAGGTTGTTAGACCAGCTCAAGGCTGCATAACTATGCATTTAATGTTAGGGGGTTTACAGTGTGCTTACCAGACATAGTTACTGTGTATCATACTGTGCTGATAATCAGTACTCGGTAAAACTTCCTAGTATACGAACCTTTAAACCCTCTGAAACAGGATTAGTTCATACAAACCCTGTGTCATCAGCAGCTGTTCAATTGTATAACAGCAACTATTTCACATAGGGCCATGGAAGTGTGTCTATGTCCAGGTATGTAAAGGTTTCAGCAGATGTTGTACAGTAGTTGAATAATTGGTTATGGTATGACAGTATGTATTGATGTAATTATTTTGGTTGTGGGGTAGATGTTGGTGGGTGTACATAGCACATGCAGGTATGTAGGAACCCCTTTTATACAACATCTATATGTATGTGGGTGTTCTTTCCCTATGTGAATGCCTATCGCTTAGTGGACTAATAGTATGGTAATTACAGGCTGATTCATTAAGGCATTATTAAATGCTTTCTGTATAGTGTGCAGGTACTGTTAGTCCTTGAATCCTTTCGGCAATACATCGTAATGTAATAAAGTTTTGCAAAATGAAAGCTGTCTGTGTATTTCCGTCATGGATATTTGCAGTCATTGCAGTTGTGTTGGTGACTGTGTCCATAGAACATATTTCTAATAGTGCATTGCCATATACTGTTCATATGTTATGTTCATATTGTTTGGGGGGGTGGGCGTAATGTGTGATTGCTATGGTCCATGTTATACTCAGATATGACCACTTCAGATGCTGTCTACAGACATATATATATATATATATATATATATATATATATATATATATATATATATATATATATATATATGTATGTATACATGTGTCTATATATATATATATATATATATATATATATATATATATATATATATATATATAATATATATAAATATATGTATATGTATATGTATATATATATATATATATATATATATATATATATATTATTGCATACGTTTATCTGTACCTCCATAGATGTGTAGATGTTTTTAACCTGTCTATATACCTACATATGTACGTAGACCTGTATATATCGACATGTCTCTATGTATCTCTCTCTCTCTTTATATATATATATATATATATATATATATATATATATATATATATATATATATGAGCATGCACCTTTAATTGGGTGCATGGCGGGTTGTCCTATTTCAACACATTCCTCCCTTTTGTGTTTAAACCTGTCTACATACACAACTGGGATATTTACATCCCAGGTAGCTTAGTGTTAGGTTACTCTGAGGATGGAGTACATGGTTGCGGGTTCTACTCCTGGAAGGTGTTATTATTTTACCTCTCAGAGTAGGTACTGGTAGGGTAAGTGTGAATAACGCACATTTACACGGTTGTAAGCGGGTTTGTCCATGGTCTGTGCGACGTTAAGCAAAGGTTAAACCTGCGAGACGCTTCTCCATTTACCATGTTTCAGCGCCACTTACCATTGCACAAACCCATAGAAACCCACTTAAAACTGCTTAAGAGTGCTTTAATCCACCTGCATCCAACATCCCTTATTCTGGTCCTCAAAATAACCTAACAGCCCTTGAACCTGGGACCATGAACACCACAGTCACTGACTTTACCACTAAGACATGTGAGATATGTACAAATGTTATGGTGTTTAGAATATACATTGTACTATAGACCTTCCTCAATACTGAAAACAAATGTGACAGTCAGTTGGTGTACATATGTCTGATATATTTTAATGTTCATATGTTTGTGAATTTAAGTGCTGCAATGTGACATGACAGGGTGTATTATGAATGAGTAAGGTTCTTGCTTTGTGTCCTTTTTATATTGTCCCCATACTCCATGTATACCCCTCCAGTTCACTTATTGGACATCCGACCCAGGCCCTCCTTGATGCATAATTGCATTACCCATCATTCCTCCCCAACCCCAATCTTCACATACACAACAACCACCCCTTCTATGGTAAATTAGGTTAATATTAATTGTTATAATACCAGAGCTGCATGTGTTTTGTGTACACTCCAATTCCTTTGGAGTGCTTCTGTGTCACGAAGTGTGTTCATAGATGTTTATATATATTGCTATTGATGTATCTGTATAATATATATATATATATATATATATATATATATATATATATATATATATATATATATATATATATATATATATATATATATATATATATATATATATATATATATATATATATATATATATATATATGCAGATATATATATATATATATATATATATATATATATATATATATATATATATATATATATATATTTCGTATTAATGTGTAACAGTAATACATATGTGGACTAGAATGTGTTGGTTTATGAACCACAGTACATTACAATTTACTGTACATATATACACAAAGCGACTGCCCCATTTGTGATCATTACAGTGGAATGCATATGGTGTAAGGTGTAGTCTCAGGACCATGACACATGTATACACCTCGGATGGCTTAGTTGTAAGTCCCATTACTATAGTGTGCATGGTCCAGGGTTCAACACCTGCGATACTTTACAAATTTTTTTTACTCCAGAATAAGGCTCATTTAAGCAGTTGTAAGCATGTTTAAATGTGTTTGTGTGACATTATAGCAGTGGTTAAACACAGATAAACAAACTTTGTAACGTATAACCTGTGCTCGCAAACATGGCCACATCCGCTAACTACTCAGGTTATATACATTTCAGCGAAGTAACATCTCACTATGTGCTGACATAACATTAAATTCTCTGTTGACTGTACTCTCCAGCACACATGGGTTTATATGTGTGCCTCAAATGTTTATTATACAGACGATTACTACCTATATATGCAAGCTGTGGTTAAGGTATACTTTTGAACATGATAAATATCCCTGCCTTTATCGGGATTGGAACCTAAAATGCACAGATACTATGCAGATTCTGTAACCATTACACTGTTTACATTAACGTTGCTTCCGCCTATTTCCTATTTAGATGATTTCTATTTGTAAGCTAGGTTAAGCAAAGGGCGGAGGCCCCCATGGTCACTGAGCTTCACGTACTCTTGATATAACAACATATAACAAATGTACTGTGAGACAATACATTACATTCCTAACTACATTGGGCATAGCCCGTCACTGACACACTTCAAGGGAAACCTTGTTGTGTGAATGGATAACAGAATATACACCCCTGGGATCATGTGTCCCAGAACCATACAGCCAGGGGGTGGGGGAGCCTTTCCAGTTTGATAGTTGCGAGACCTGTTGGGAGAATTCAATGGTCTTGAATTGTCACATTAACATGCCCTCTTTAGATCACTAAGTGCCCCTATCACCCTCCACAACCCCAGTCTCCAACAGCTTCCAGCAACTCTGTCTGGAATTGCTTAATTGCCTATGCTAGACAGAGGCTCAGTTACTTCATCAATGGCGCAGGGCCAGCCAATACACTGTAACTATGCTTCTAATTGCCCTTGGGCAGATAGGTTGTAGGCTATCTGTGAACCTCTAAAGTGCAGGCCATCACAGCCATAATATGAGAATAAACAGACCTTCAGATCACAATATACAGTGAAAAATCACCATGTAGTCAGGTAACAGTTAAGTACAGCAAGAACATACAGAACACTGATGCTTAGTCACTCCAAAAGCCTGTCTTGGATGCTAGAAGACTTGTATAAGTTTAAGGCTTTCTATTGCTTACCAGTAGGTTACTTACAGGAGAGATGAGCAACAAGCACAGATGGGGAACATGCATGCAACAATACTATACCGGCCTATGTATCAGCCTTAGGCTTCAGAATACTGGACAAGGCTATTAATGCCCCCATTGTGCCTTATTTAGGAGAGTCTTGAAGGTGAATACCAGCTCTGTAAACAGCACAATAACAGATTCAATGAGGGTTATAGGTTCATAGGTTGGTTCATAGGTTGGTACTAGGCTATCAGCCCTAGGGCCTATACAAGCCTAGCCATAACAATTCCCTGGCTATTTCTTCCCACATTATTTACTTTCCTGGACCCCTGTCTAGCAGGGCGACTGACGTGATCCCTTGGGTGAATTTCCTTTCTTCCATCCAATCGTCAAGGTTCCTCTTGAAGAGGTCCAAAGAGGAACTCTGCTTGACATGTATGGGCAATCTATTCCAGAGTCTGGGGAGTCCCTGGGTCAGGAACCTATCCCTCCAGCATGTTTTGCTTATTGTGATGACAAGGTTTAGATCCCTGGAGCGTGTAGTTCTGAGAGATTGGGATTTCTTTAAGTGTAGCATGTCCAACAGCTCTGGGTTTGACATGGCCTTGTATGTTAAGCAGAGATCGCCTCTGAGCAGACGATATGCGACAGAGTACAGCTGGAGTTTTTTAAGGCGGTCAGCGTAGGGTATCTGCTTTAGGCCTGTGATTCTTTTAGTGAGATATTTCTGAGGCCTTTCCAGTTGTTGCAGATGTCTTGAGAGGTACATACCAAATGGGGCGTTGTATTCTATAATGGGTCTAATGAGGGATGAGTACAGTGGGACAATGACGTCCTTTTTTCTGGATGAAAAGCCCTTCATGATGAGGTGTGCCACATAGAAGGATTTCCTGACTGTTGTGGCGAGGTGGTTATCGAAGGTGAGACCACTGTCCACCTGTGTCCCTAAGTCTCTTATCACACTTTCTGTGTTTAGTGTACTGCCACCTATATGGTAATTCATGGATACATGTTTTTCCCAAAGGGGATAACAATACATTTCTTGGCATTGAGCTTGAGCCCATGGCTCTGGCACCAAGCATCTGTTTCTGTAAGGCCCTTTTGTAGAGTATCCATATCATTTGGGGATTCAATAATGGCTCCCAGTTTGCAGTCATCTGCAAACTTTGTTAGCCAGAGTCCCTTAGTGTTGGCCTGTACTTCAGAGACGTAGATGCCAAACAAGAGCGGCCCCAGGACTGAACCCTGAGGTACTCCACTTGTCACTTGTCTGGAGCTGGATTTGGAGTCGGCTACTTTTACAGTGTGGGTTCTATCAGTAAGGCATTTAGCAACCCATTGAGTGACATAGGGATTAATGCCCAACTTAGTAAGTTTATCTATGATTCCAGAGTGGGGGATGGTGTCAAAGGCCTTGGCAAGGTCTAGATAGGCTGTGTGGACCACCTTACCCTTGTCCATGGCTCTGGAGACTGATTCAAAGAAGTCAATCAGGTTCAGGAGACAAGATCGGCCCTTCACAAACCCAAACTGGGTGGGGTCCAGTGTTTGAAGGTTGCCAATGTCTTTGTTTATAAGTTCCATGATAATACGCTCCATGGCCTTGCAGATAAGGCTTGTCAGACTGATGGGACGGTAGTTTCCGGGATCCAAGATGGATCCCCCCACTCAACACCAGGGGTTGTGATCACAACATGCTTGCACTCACAGCACTCCTCAGGATGGACAACATCAACATCTGTGCAGTAACTGCGATCTGTCTTAAGGCTCCTGAGAGCACACCAGCACTACCAGACTACAACCCATACTGCACATTTAAGCCACAGAACATGGACTGACAGACATGGAGGGGTTGTATACATATTCATCAGGTATACCTACACCTCCAGGTTAGTGGGGCAGCATGATACATCTGAGATCATCCATGTGCAGCTAACATCAGCCACAATTGCAATGTAAACTGTGGCCTGCTACGGATCACCCTCCATGACCCAGGACCACCACTCCACCTACCTGGAGACAGTGGAGAACATGACTGGCCTAACGCACACCCTGGCATTGGTCGATGTCAACTACCATACCATTAACTGGGAAACTTACTCTGGTACTCACGTCCAGGCCCAGTGCTTCCTGGAATGTATCACTATATATGCCCTGTATCAGGTGGTAACCTCCCTAATGTGGGGTGGAAACTACTAGAAGTTGTCATCACCAACATGGGCAACGGTGCACAACAGCAGAGGTTAACTGGTGACTGGTTTGATCTGACCATGAACTATTCACTGTTTCCACACTACTAGTGACAGGGGTGGGTGGTTTCACAGCCCCCATGCTAAGGGGAAACACTGCTCAAGATACAGACAGATTTACAAATGCAGTGTATAAGCACCTACATGGATGTATGGATCGTGCCATCACTGGTAAACCAAGACACACTCCTCCTAGACAAGGACACTGGTCTGGTGGACCTCTGCACTCAACAGGCTATACTACAGAAGTAGGACAGTGTCCAGACAAACAGCAAATCCCACGAAGGGCAGACATCCGTGACCACTATTAGTATGATACTTAGGTCCCTCATGACATCATACAAGGCTAACATCAGCAGGAGAATAGGCAAGGATTCGAAAGTTAACCACAAAGCCTTTGTTGGCTATGTCAAGGATCTACGTGGTGACACACAGATTTGCACTGTGCCGGTGAAATATAGCACAAAATATGCTGACCCTACTGATATCGCCAACATCCTTGCAGATACATTCAGTGAATACTTCACCCTCTAAAGAGCCCACTACACTACCCAAAAGGTACAGTATCCCACAAATCAGAGACACACAGGTGGAAATGGCCCACTCTAACAGCAAAACACAGTATCATTGGAGGTAGATGTTGTCCCAGACTGCATCTTGCAAACTGTACAGGAAAACCTGCCCCCCACTTAATTAAGCTTTCCTACCTCAGCCTCTCCACAGGCTACATGCCATACAATGGCATGTGGCAACGGTTATTCCACTCCATCAAGATGGAATCACAACTCACCATGGTGACTACCACCCCATAAGCCTGACTTGCCTGGTCTGCAATGGTATGGTTCACATCCTCATGGCACTTATTAACAAACCTCCGAACACGTGACCTAACCCAGGTCAGCTTGGTTGAGTGCTGCTCATGCCTATTGAACCTGTTTGATGTCTTACATACCTTCACCAAGTCATTAGATGACAGGGGAGGTGGTTCACACATACTTCCTGGACCTCGCCAAGGCTTTGACACCATGCCCCACTCAGGTATTATTGATAAACACACCAGCCTGTACATACACCCATACGCCACAGGTTGGTTTGCCAACAGGCTTACACACAGAGCCCATATGGTACGACCAGCGGTCTCTAGGTCCAACTCTTGACCAGTCACGACTGGTGTCTCACAGGATTCAGTCCTGTGAGACCTACTGTTTGTCATATACATCTCAGAGGTACAGGAAAACACAGCTGAACTATGGCAGACCATGTTTGGCAATGACTGTGAACTGGGAGCCATGATTGATAGTACAGCTGACACAGACATCCCTCAAGGGTCCTCACAGAGAATGTCACAGAGTGTCAACATCACGGCCTCCAGCCAAGTGCCGCTAACTGCATGGTCATTCCATTGTGGAATTGGCACCCACATATTAACACATAAGTGGCAGCCACTTTAATATGGACAAGGTATTGGGGTATCTGTGTACCGAGGTAGATAGTGATCTCCCCTTTGACAATCATATCTCCACATTAGTTAGGACATCCTTGTATGTAGGCCATCTGATTACTAAAGGATTCCCATCTAGACATACTGGGGTTATAGTGTCCCTTTACTCATCACTCATCAGTCCCATCATAGGGTATAATAACCCATGTGGGATGTACCTCAGAAGACACTTCCAACAGCTGGGGGTCCACGAATGTAACTCGCCAAGGGGAATACCGGCCTCCAACATATGGCCTATGCAGCCAGACTGAATAAACTCCCACTTTACTCAGTGGCATCTCGTTTACCCACAGATGATCTCCGCTGGCCAACACAGCCATGTCGAACTCAGGCTTGATGGATATGCTCCTCCTATGGGAATCCATGTCACAGTGAGCCACACACTGTAGTGAGCTGAACCTTGCCACAAAAATAACTGGAAGATGCTGGAGGGACAGCTTCCTGTCACAGATACTCCCCATACTTTGGAACAACATCCCTAACTACATTATACAGAGCCCCTCACTAACACTCTGCAAGAGAAACCTTGAATAGTGGATGGAGAACAGTAGATGCACCCCAGGGATCCTGCCATTGGCTCTGCTCCACAGAGGGACAGTTAATGAATCCATGGGGTGGCAAAAGCTGACACATTTTGGCTGGGCTTATGAAGGCCCCTGGCAGTTGGCTAAGTACCTACCTATGAATCTGTGCATACAGTATCTGCATATGCTGATAGCTTAATTTATTGCTCAGGTGCTGACTTACCTTGTGCCAATGGCAGTTGTGTGTGCAATAGTTGAGGGCTGCCTATGTTGGATGCACACAGTAGACTGCCTATACATGACAATTTACAGGTAGCATTGTGTGTGTGCCATCCATTTTACTGTGTGTGTGTGCAGGTGGAGAAAGGTGTCATTCCCTAGTTGCCTACACTGTCAGTGTGTGTATGCTATATGTTCCCTCTTTGCCAAGGCATGGGCATACTGGGCACGCCTCTGTCTGCCTACTGGGGCTGGTTCAGGGTGTTCGTGGTGTGAGTACCTCTGTGCCTGTGGGGCCCTTGGCAATGGTGGTGGGTTGTGAGGGCCTTCACCATTCTGTCCCTGCTGCAGCTGTTTCCACAGGACCATATTGTGTAGCATGGCACACACTATGATGATGTGGGCACATGTGCCTGGAGAGTGCTGCAAGGCTCTATCAGATATGTCCAACCAATGGAACCGTGATTTCAGCATCCCAAACACACGCTCTATGATGATTCTGGTTTGTGCATGTGCCTCATTATGGCATTCCTGCATGGGTGTATGTGTATTTCTGATGGTAGTCATCATCCATGGCTCCAGTGCATAGCCAGCATCTCCCACCAGGTGGCCATTTGAGATTTCCACCCTGGCAAATAACTGATACAACTGTGAGGCATGCCAGATATGGGTGTCGTGATAGCTTCCAGGGCTGCCAGCACACACATCCATGAAAATGCCCTAGGCATTGCACACGACCTGACAGTTGATGGAGGGGTATCCCTTGCGGTTTATGTAGCACCTACCCTGCTCACCGGATGGTGACTTGATGTGTATGTGCGTGCAGTCTATTGCACACAGTACCTCTGGGTATTCTGCCACACTGTCGAAGACATGCATATTGCTGGCCAACTCCTCCTGCGTTCGGGGGAAGTATATGTGCTCATTGGCATGTGGTAACATGGCATCCAGGAACTGGTGTAGTACCCTGGATGCTGATGCCTGTGAGATCCCCATGATATCCCCAGTTGGTCTTTGAAAGGTACCTGTAGCTAGTATTCTCAGGCTTACACATACCTTTGTATCCACTGGGATGGATTCCCCTCTGTTTGTTCTGGCTCTGAGGCGTGACTGGCACAGCTCCACAAGTTGCTGTAGGATGTTTCTGTCCACCCTGTAATGCTCTACTATCTCCAGATCATGTAGCCCCTGGTAGGTTACCCTGGGTCTGAACACTCTCCTCCTCCTCTGGTGCCTGAGGTGGTCATGTGCATCATCCTCCACACCACCTTCAGTCTCCAACACATGCTGGTGGATCAAAGCTATGGCAGCCCCTAACATGTACATAATAAAAGTTCCTTGTCTGTATACACCACTGCTGCAGAGTGTATGGGAATACACAACTGTGTGTGAGGTGCTTTCACACTTTATAGTCTTGTGCTATGGATGCTGCTGATGTCAGTGGGTGTGTATAAGCTATTCAAGCTGCAGTGGGTCCTAATTATGGGTTTTGCAATGAGTACTGCAAGTGTGGAGCTTTTACTATGGACATGTACTTGCCTGCCTTGATTAATCTGTTGCTCTTTAATTCACTTTTAGACCTGGATCCCCTCCCATTATCAGGCATGGAGCCATCTGCTGTCTTTCTTGCTTTGTACTTTCCCTACCCAGTCATGGCAAAACGTGCCTTGTAGCTGATATACTGCAAATCGGCTTTGTTCTGCTTTGACACTTTACTGTTTTCTTTGCAGTACAGCCCCTCCCCTTTCCTGATCTGCAGGTAGCTGCTTGCAGCCTTGTTAGCTGTTGTCAATGGCCCACTGTAGGCTCCTAGGTGTTAATTACTAATTTGTACTCCAATTTCACTGCTGCAGCATTTCCTTACTTCTTTCCTATATCCTTCCTGTTTCAGCTGCAGTGCACGCCGCACGCCGCACATACCAGTTTACCGGGTTTACACGTGTTTTCATCTCCGTTCACATGCATACTCGATTACCTTGTGTACTCTCAGCTAAGCATAGCTATGGCCAATTCGACACACCCCTATCCTACAACTTTGCCTAGCTAGGGGCAATCCGGTTTAGCAATGCTCCAATGTTCTTACAGCAATGGCGATACACCCCTCTCTTGATGTCATCTTTATGTCAAGGGCACACCTCGGTGTTATAACGCTATGCTGTGAGGTGCATCCTTACACCAGCGGGGATTCTGTGATTCACTATTACTCCTCTCACTTGCATGGCATTGCCTACTAATTCCTAGCTACTGCACATAATCATTGCTGGAGCCTTCCTGTGTCCTGACAGAGTGCTTTTCAAACTATCTGGAGATATACAGAGCTGAGTATATTTTTCTGGCACTTCAGAGTTGTGTACTGGTAATTGTTTGACTAATTTTATATCATTGCTGGCTGACTTCAGAGTTGTGCACTGTTACGTTTGCTTCACTGTATAGTTTTTCAGATCTCTGCTGAAGGTGTTGGTTTTCCTATACCCACCCTCCCTATTCCTGTGTTGTTTAAATTTGGAGGCTTTTGCAGTTGCCCGCCCCCACTGTAGATTTGATCTGGGACACTCCCCCCAGTCCCATCTCTTTACCTTATTCTACCTAATAGACTCCTTCTGCACTTGTTTTTAGTCATTTTTAATTTAACTGCATTTTTTAAACTGTTTTGTCTAACATTGCTACATACTCAAATGTGCCAGCTTGCACTGCATTTGAATTGTTTTTACTGCTCTTTTATCTACTTTTCTGTATATATATATATATATATATATATATATATATATATATATATCTTTCCTGTAACTAGTGCAGTCCAGATTCAGATTTGCTATATCCAGGACTGTATGTAAGCTTCTGAGCCCCCACCAAGATTTTTGTGTTGGAGGGAAGCCTTATAGCTTATCAGTGGGAGTGGTAAGCACTAGGTAACCTATCTACCACATAAGGAGTGGTTCTGGCCCAGAAATTGTAGTTATTGGCCATTTGGGCAGTTTTTCCATCTCTCTCAACTTTCTGGTTTGAAAGCCTGCATTTTCATTTGTTCCGCCCTTTCCTGTAACTAGTTTAGTCCAGACACAGATTCTTAGTTTTAACACTTGAATTTGCTTATTCATGATCAGCACTTGTTCAGAACTTGTAAGCACTAAATAACCTACTAATTACTACAGCTCTCAACCTTCCTCATTACCTAGAGGAAAACAGTTTTGGTACTTACTTTCCTCATTTGCTTAGAGAAAAACAGCTCTTGTACTCACTTTCCTCACGTATCTAGAGGAAAATAGTTTTGTATTCAGGCATGTCCAAGGGTCAGCTCCCAGTGTTCTCAACTGTCTATCTGATAAATCTGGGCATCTTGGGGCAATGTAGAAATTGCCTCATGTACACAGACAACCCTCTCCTCCTACCACCCAACACTACAACCTGTGAGAGATGCACTTATCTAGCCAAACTGGAGGTAAAGCTCTCTCCAATCAAGACTGAACTTGATGGTCAAGAGGAGAAGGTAAACACTTGCACCACACCACACTCGTCACATAGTCTCACTAAATCTACACCACCAAAATCCACACATAGAAACACAAAAACATTCGCAGAGGCTCTCAATAATAATATGCTGAAGCAACAGAGACCACCAAAGCAGAAATTCAAGTAACCTCCACTCCCCCCAACACAACCCAAATGACACATAGCCCACAGACTCAGTGTGCCACTCAACCACAGCCAATAAGGCAAAACAACATACAAAACACACTAGTCATAGGTGACTCTATAGTCAGGCACACTGATGTCCCACTTACCAGGCTAAACAAGGAGAAGGTTACTGCCAGCTGTCTGTTGAGTGCCAGGATCCGCCACATAACCCACACACTCAGGTCACTCCACAACAAGTACAAATATGACTCTGTCATTGTCCATGTTGGTGTGAACGACCTGAGATGTACCTGCCTGGACTACATGAAAAGAGACATGGAAGAGCTCTCCGATCTTGTAGCCCAGGCAGGTATGACCCTAGCCCTGAGTAGCATTCTGCCATCACCCAGAATGATGCTGCAGTACAAGGATAAAATGATTGACTTCAACAGTTGGCTAAGCTTCAGGTACCATTCTAAAGGGATACAGTATCTGTCTGCCTGGGATGACATGGTCGACAGACCACGATGCTTTGCCAGAGATGGCCTGCACCTGACACCCCTGAGATTCTGGATACTGGCTAAGGTTCTTGCCACCCCTATAGTGCCTTTTTTAGGCAAGGTTCAAATGACAAATTCACCACCGTAACAGGAACAGGCAAGAAATAACTGAGGGTGATGCTACTCAATGCTAGAAGTCTAAATCTCAAAATGCACTCACTCAAGGCACTCCTTAAAATGGAGAACATCGATATCTGTACAGTGACTGAGACCTGGTTCAAGGCTCCAGAGAGCACCCCTGTATTACCAGGCTATAACTCATACCACACTTTTCATCCATGTAACCTAGACCGGAACACCAAAGGCGGAGGTGTGTCCATATTCATTAAGGATATCCACACTTCCAGGCTAGTTGCTCAGCATAATGCAGCCGAGGTTATCTAAGTGCAACGAACTCTGGGCAAAACCGCAATCCAAATTGTAGCTTGCTACAGATCATCCACCATGCCCCAGGATTCCCACTCCTCTTTTCTTGATATACTGGAAAATATTAGGGTTCAACCGAACACCCTAATAATGGGCGATTTCAACTACCCCACCATTAACTGGGAAAACTACTCATGTACCAACTCCTTCACTCAACGCATTCTGGAATTCATAAACTCCAATGCCCTAGATCAACTTATCCACACCCCCACCAGGTGCAACAATATCCTAGATATAGTCATTACCAACATGAGTGACCGGTGTTCCACACCTGAAGTCAATGCCTCATTGGTCCGATCCGACCATAAGCTAATTACCCTAGATATCCACATCCTGCCCCCAACCCCATTAAGGAAGCCATGGTAAAAAAATTCTCCAAAGCCAACTTCATGCATCTTAAGACAGAAGTGGTGAACTTCATGACACCCATGCAGATGGACAATACAGTTACGACCACTGAATCCTACACAAATGCACTCTATAAGCACTTACATGAGTGCATGGAGCGTGCTATCCCAAACAGAACCAAGACTCTATCCTCCAAAAAAAGGAAGCCAATCTGGTGGTCCCCTGCCATAAACAAATTGTACAACAGAAGGAAGAAACTGTTGCAAAAGAGAGTAAAATCCCATGAGTGGAGGAGCTCCCTGGTCAGCCTCAGTAAGAAGCTGCGATCCCTGATAAAATCCTCCAAAGCTAGTTATGAAAACAAAATTGCCACTGATTCTAAAGACAGCCACAAAGCATTCTATAGCTATGTCAAGAATCTCAATGGCAACACTCAGATCTGCTCTGAGTTACAGCACAATGGCACTAAATATACAGACCCAACTGATATTGCCAACATCCTGGCAGATAGGTTCAGTGCTAACTTTACCCCCCCCCCCCACTCACCGGCTAAAGAGCCCATCTCTATAGCGGAAAAATGCAAAGTTCCTGTAATCATGGCTGCACAGGTAAAAACCACTCTCTCCAAAGCCAAGAGCACAGCATCCATGGGAACAGACAACATCCCAGGCTGCATTCTACATGAACTACAGAACGAACTGGCACCCAACCTAAGTACCATGTTCAATCATAGCCTCACCTCAGGCTTTGTGCCTGCTGAATGGTGCACAGCGACGGTTATCCCACTCCACAAGAGGGGAGCCACCATGGACCCCGGGAACTACTGCCCCAATAGCCTGACGAGCCTGATCTGCAAGGCCATGGAACTTATCATCATGGAACTTATAAACAAAGACATTGATAATCTCCAAACTCTGGACCCCGCCGAGTTCCGGTTTGTAAAAGGCAGATCATGTCTCCTAAACTCCTAAAACTGATAGACTTTTTTGAAGCAGTCACCAAAGCCATAGACAAGGGTAAGGTGGTTCACACAGCCTATCTAGATCTTGCCAAGGCTTTCGACACCATTTCCCACTCTGGAATTATAGATAAACTCACTAAACTAGGTATAAATCCCTATGTCACAAGATGGGTTGCCAACTGGCTCACTGACAGAACCTACACTGTGAAAGTAGCAGACTCCAAATCCGACTTCAGACCAGTGACAAGTGGAGTACCACAGGGTTCAGTCCTTGGTCCTCTCCTGTTTGGTATCTACTTCTCTGAAGTACAGTCTAACACAGAAGGTCTTTGGCTAATGAAGTTCGCAGATGACTGCAAACTAGGAGCCATAATTGAAACTCTTAATGATGTGGACATCGTACAAAAGGGCCTCACTGAGACAGATGCCTGGTGTCAAAGCCAGGGCCTCAAGCTCAATGCCAAAAAGTGCATTGTCATCCCCTTTGGTAAATACTCTGCACCCATGAACTACAACATAGGCGGTAGTATACTTAACACCAAAAGTGTGATAAGAGACCTTGGGACACAGGTGGACAGCAGTCTCTCCTTTGATAATCACATCACCATAGTAGTCAGGAAATCCTTCTATGTGGCACACCTCATCAGAAAAGGTTTCTCATCCAGTAAAAAAGGTCATTGTTCCCCTCTACTCATCACTCATTAGACCCATTATAGAGTACAACGCCCCTTTTGGTATGTACCTCACAAGACATCTACAACAACTGAAAAGGCTGCAGAAATACCTCACAAAGAGGATTACTGGCCTCAAACAAATGCCCTACGCAAACCATCTCAAAAAACTCCAGCTTTACTCCGTCGCATATCGCCTACTCAGAGGTGATCTCTGCCTAACATACAAAGCTATGTCAAACCCAGAGCTGTTGGACATGCTCCACTTAAAGAAATCCCAATCCTTCTGAGCTACACGCTCTAGGGACCTAAACCACATCACCACAATAAACAGAACATGCTGGAGGGACAGATTCCTGTCCCAGAAACTTCCCATACTCTGGAATATACTACCTATCTATATGAAACAAAGCTCCTCATTAGCACTCTTCAAGAAAAATCTTGATGATTGGATGTGAAATAGGAAATTCACCCTGGGGATCACCTCTGTGGCTCTGCTTGACAGTGGCAAAGGAAAATCATTTTCTTGGGTGGCAAAAGCCAGGGTACCTTTTTGGCTGGGCTTGTATAGGCCCCAGGGCCAATAGCCTAGTACCTACCTATGAACCTATAACACTGTCACTGCCCCTTAGCAACCCTTGCGCCATAAGTATGGTGTAGCATCCCTGCCATTGACTACTATGGGGAAATTGTGATATGTGTTTCATTGTGGTTTTATTCTATATTTGTATATATTCCTTGCGATCCCCTTTGCGCACTGCTGCCCTGCACTTCCACGTCACGATAGTGTGACTATATATATTAAATTTTCATTTTATATTTTGTACATGTTTTTTATGAGAATGGCTATATATTTAGCCATTGGCATATATTAACAATATAATACATGTGTTTGGTCAGCTGTCATGGCTCCGATTTTATGTTTGCAAAAATGTAAACCGTTTTCTACGGTTTACATTTCTGCACTCTTACACTACGCCTGCACCACTTCCTGAATCACTACATACCTTCATTTGCATGCTACCCTGCTGCACATGGGGTAATTAGCATACAAGGCTCAGGAGTCGTGTGGTCATAGCATACGCAGGTAGTGCACGTGGAAACTGCTCGTAAACTGAATCACTCGGCGGCCATATTTGGTGTTAGAACACCGATGCTATGTCTGCACCTGGTGCAAGCTTCATGAATCCCGGGGTAGGAATTCTCCTCAATCAAAAAAGCACCAAGCACTGCTGTAGCTGCCAATTTTCTTTCTTTATTCAATACATCCTGGTACCTCGGCCTCATAGGACTTCAATGGAATAACTTCTTACAATCCAAGCAGCTTTTTATAGGTTCATAGGTTCATAGGTTTATACTAGGCTATCTGCCCTAAGGCATTTATAAGCCTAGCCCAAATTATTGTGGCTTACGCCACCCCTTATATGAAAAAATACTGTGCCCATTAGTTTGTTGTGCCTCTGTCCAGCAGTGACCCAGAGATGATTCCCGGGGTAAACCTACGATCTCCCATCCACAGGTCTAGATTTCTCTTGAACAGAGTCAGCGAGGTGCTCTGCCTCACATGGACCGGGATTTTATTCCACAGCATAGGGAGTCTCTGAGTGATAAATCTATCCCTCCAGCACGTCCTATTTATATCCGTGCTAAGGTTTAAGTCGCTTGCTCTAGTGGTTTTGGTGGATTTGGATTTTTGAGGTGGAGCATGTCCATTAATTCCGGGTTGGACATGGCCTTGTATGTCAGGCACATGTCACCTCTGAGCAGACGGTATGCGACTGAATAGAGCTGGAGTTTCTTCAATCTGGCAGCATATGACAGATTTTGGAGTCCCTTTATCCTTTTGGTGAGGAACTTTTGGGGTCTCTCCAATTGCTGCAGATGTCGGGTGAGATACATCCCGAATGGGGCATTGTACTCGATCATTGGTCTGATAAGTGAAGAGTACAGGGGAACAATGACCTCACTAGATCTGGATGTGAATCCCTTCATGATCAGGTGGGCAATGTAGAAGGTCTTTCTAACCACTTTAGCAATGTGAGTGTCAAAAGAAAGGCCACTGTCAACCTGGGTCCCCAGGTCCCTGATAACCTCTTCTGTGCTTAGTGGATTGCCACCTATATGGTAGCTTGGGGTTACCTTGTTTTTCCGAAGGGTATGACTATACATTTTTGGCGTTTAACTTCAGGCCATGGCTCTGGCACCAGCTATCTGTTTCCGTGAGTCCCTTCTGAAGGATATCAGTGTCCGATGCACTTTCCACTATGGCCCAGTTTGCAGTCATCTGCAAACTTTGTCAGCCAAAGTCCTCCCATGTTGGCCTGTACTTCTGAGAAGTAGATGCCAAACAATAGGGGCCAAGGACCGAGCCCTGTGGGACACCACTTGTGACCGGCTTGGAGTCTGACAAAGCGCCAGCAACTCTAACCCTGTGGGTTCTGTCCTTAAGCCAGTTTGCAACCCATCTTGTGACATATGGGTTTACATTTAAGCTGGTAAGTTTTTCTACAATACCCGAGTGGGGTATTGTGTCGAAGCCTTTGCAAGGTCAAGGTAGGCTGTATGGACTGCCTTTCCTCATCAATGGCCTTGGTGACTATTTCAAGAAGTCGACCAAGTTCAAAAGGCATGATCTTCCCTTGACAAAGCCAAACTGGGTCGGGTCCAATGTCTGCAAGTCCCTATATCTTTGTTTATGAGCTCCATTATGATCCTCTCCATAGCTTTGCAGACTAGACTTGTTAAGCTTATGGGGGTAATTACCAGGGTCCGTGAGGCGCCACCTTTGTGGAGTGGGACCACAGTTGCCGTATGCCACTCCTTGGGCACGTATCCTGTGGTAAGGCTGAGATTAAACAGCTGCCTTATGTGTGGGTTTAATTCCTCATTTAGCTCAGGTAGCACACAGCGGGACACCATCCGTCCCATTGATGCTGTGTTTTTGGCTTTAGAGAGAGCAGCTTTCACCTGCGCATTTGAGATGTCCGGGAGGCTACACTCGGCTGGGATAGTTATCTCTCCTTTAGGGGAGAGGGGTGAAGTTTGCACTGAACCTGTCTGCCAGTATGTTGGCAATGTCTGTGGGTTCAGTGATTTTGTATCATTTTGGACTAATTCTGAGCATATCTGTGAGTTTCCACCCAAGTTCCTAACATAGCTGAAAAAGGCCTTATGATTGTCCTTTGAATCCATGGCAATTTTTCTCTCAAAATTGGCCTTAGTTGATTTTATGAGTGCTCGTATTTTTTACTAATAATGATCAGGGGTGACTTCCCTTTTATGGATTTTGTTCTATCATGTAATAGCTTTCTCCTCTTATTGTAAAGTTTGTTAATGGCTGGGGTCCACCAGACTGGACGTTGCCCTTTGTGGAAAGAGTCTTGGTTTTATTTGGGATTGCCTGATCCATGCAGTCCTGGAGGTGTTCATAGAAGGCATTTGTAAGGGCTTCTGCAGCTTGGGTTGTGGTTTCCTCTGACTCAGGGGCCTTGAAGGATACCACACCAGTCTTGAGTAGTGTGAAGTTTGCTTTAGAGAAGTTCTTCACTATGGTCTTTTGTTTGGGGTGGGGGGGATGTGGATTTCCAGTGAGATTAGTTTATGATCAGATCTCACCAATGAGGGATATACTTCGGTGTGGAGCATTTTGTCCCCATGTTTGTGACAATGAGATCTAGTATATTTTCTCCTCTCGTGGGAACAGTGACTAGCTGTTCCATGGCATTTGAATTTATGAACTCCAGGAACCGTTGGGCTAGAAAGTTAGGGCTTGAGTAATGTTCCCAGTCTATATTCGGGTAGTTGAAGTCACCCAATATGATGGTGTTTGGAGATACATTTATACCCTCCAGTGTCTTCAGGAAGGCTGTGTGGGGTTCCTGAGTTTGAGAGGGTGGCCTGTAGCATGCTACAATTTGTAGAGCAGTTTTGCCTATTGTTAGTTGCACCTGGATGGTTTCCGAAGCTTCATGCGTTGCCACCAACTTGGAGGTGTGAGTATCCTTTATGAATATGGATACACCCCCTCCTTTTGTGGAGTGGTCCGGGTTTTGGGGCCGGAACGCATGATATGAGGTAAAACCTAATAGTGCCGGGGTGCTCTCAGGAGCCTTGAACCAGGTTTCAGTTACAGCACAGACATCGATGTTCTCCATACTGAGAAGGGCCTCGAGTGCGTGCATTTTGAGATTTAGACTTCTGGCATTGAGCAGCATTACCCTCAATTTCTTCCCATTTTTGTTTTCTAGGGTGGTAGGTTTTTTATATTCCATATCAGCATTACTTCATCTTAATTTAATTAAATAATTAAACAAATACTTTTCTTTAATCATTATGCAGCTTAGAGCCTAAAGATGTACCCCCCACACTTTCACATACATCATAACTATATTAAATAAATAAATTAACCCAATACAGAGTGAATGAAATTCCCAAATGACACTTTTTTAAAAGAATAAATCCCTTCTACTACTTAATGAAATAGCACATTTTCACATTTCCTCATACACCACAATGGCTTATACATTTAAACACATAAAAATATACTTTTCAACCTACCCCTAAGGCTCAGTTATAAGCATTTATCCATGACCTATAAATTTATTTTGTTAAATGCAAACTTTTTTAAAATTTCATCCTTACTTTTATTACATATATTTTTTTTGTTATTATCAACTTAATCAATTAATTTATTCATCCAAAATACATTGCTTGTTATCCTAATCAACACATTTGTTCTGTAAATAAGCTAAACTCTAGTCACTAAATTAAGCATCTAAATGCCCCAATCGATATCCAGATTGAGACCCCCTAGGATATAAAGTGCCCAAATATACTATTAATTTAGATTCTAACTTGATCAACTTTCTTTTAAATTCACCCCCCCATAGTATGTTCTTCAAAGGGTTTTGCTAATACACTAAATAAAAAAATATCTATACTAGCCCCATGTGTGTCGCAAAAGTGTTGTGCCACTGGGCTATCCAATCTCTTATTTCTTACATCACCCAAGTGCTCCAATATTCTAAGTTTTACCTTTCTTTTTGTCTGTCCCACATACCATTTACAAGGTGTACATCCACATCCAGTGATGTATACTGCACCACACAAATTACAACTGAATTAATTTTTAATCAGAAACTTTTTTCCATTTATTATCCATCCATCAATATTCTTTAATTTGGCAACATTTGTTGACACACCACATGCAGGCACACACGGGGTCATATGTCACAGGCACATGTATACAGCTGCTAGATGACTACTTCCTTGTACAGTCATGTTGCACAGCTGGCACATGCACCACATAGTCTGTAATGCTGACAGATACTGGTGGCTAGTATCTGCATTGAGTGATATCTTCACCTCATGTGTTTGGGGCCCTCTGGCTGTGTGCTGGGTGGGACAGGCTTGGATGGCTCTTTGTCACAGTCACCCTCTTCCACACATCTATGTACATCTACCTTTGGCCTATTATAGTGTGTTGTCCTGACATATATGTCTGTATTCCTATCCACTGTGTGTGCAAGGCATGAGTGGTGCATACTGACGAGTGTCCCCACTAACAACTGCAACTGCCAAATATGTCTGGTCTACTGGTGTTTGCAGTCATGGCCTACATGTTTGTGTGTGAGCATGCCCAGTATGGCCATCTGTATTGAATGTGTGGATCATGTCCAGCTAGTTTGTGCTGCAGTGCTGACCTTTGCGTTGTACACCAACAGGTAGCATGTTGTCTCTGCAGGGTATCTGTTGATCATTTGGCTTTGACTGTTACTACATTTCTGCATAGTGGGGAGGGCACACCTGACTGTTTCTACATTTCTACACAGGAGTGGTGAGAGCACACCTGACTGCTATTACATTACTATTTGGGATGTGGGGGTGCACGTGACACTTGTACACATTTGCTATGACTGTACTGGTATGTCAGGTACTCCATTTCATTCTGTATTGCTAACTATCATCCTGACTAGGGGCATACCAGTGTACTACAGATCGTGGCTTTGATTGTCCTATATATTATTGTCTGACTTCCTACCCTTCAGAACTAACATCCCACTGCCTGCCCTGCTGTGGTCTGTCTGTGTAGGCCTGGGGGGAGGTTAACCATAGACATCATTCTAGGGCCATGGCACAGTCTCTGTTTGGGTTTGTCTACACCTGTCCTGCTGGCTGAGACTGTTGTTTGGTATGTGAACCTTCCTGACAGGCATGTGTGGGTCTTATGGACACACATGTCGCTCAGCCCATTTCCTGCAGTGGGTTTTGTTACCCTGTGTAGTACTGGCTATTATGGTGACTCCAGTATGTGTTACAGATATTATGGTGCCAGTATGGGTGTCTATTGTCTGCTACCATAACATTCGGCCACCCAATTCCCTTGTATGCTCACATCCATACCATAGCTACAGGTAACAACACATTCTACTCCATTTGGCAATTGGTAGGTTGATTGACTTACCTTGAGGGTGTGCCAGACTTGCGGATGGTGCTGGAGGGCTGCCTATGTCGGATGCACATAGTACACTCCCTATACATGGTTGAGCATAGGTAGTGTCATGTTTGGCATCCCTTTTACTGTATGTGCGTGTCAGAGTGAGGTGTCATTCCCTGGGTCCCTACTGTGTCAGTGCATGTGTTATGCATTGCCTCTTTGCCAAGGCCAGGGCATACTGGACACACCTCCTTCTGCCTACTGGGGCAGGCTCAGGTTGTTCCTCCTCTGAGTCACTCTGTGCCTGTGCAGGCCTTGGCATTGGTGGGGGATTTGTGGCCCTGCCCCATGCTTTTCCTGCTGCAGCTGTTTCCGCAGGATCATATTGTGTAGCATAGCACATACCATAACAATCTGGGTACATGTAGCTGGTGAATACTGCAAGCCTCCACCGGATGTGTCCAGACACAGGAACCGTGACCTGAGCATCCCAGACACAGGCTCTATTATATGTCTGGCCTATGCATGTGCCTCATTATGGCATTGTTGTTCAGGTGTGTGTGCATTTCTGATGGGTGTCATCAGCCATGCCTCCAGTGCGTACCCAGCATCCCCCACTAGGTGACCGTAGGGGATGTCCACATTGGCATGTCTCTGGTACAGCTGTGTCAGATGCCATATGTGTGAATTATCATAGCTTCCAGGGCAGCCAGCGCACACATTCATTATAAAGCCCTGGGCATCACATAACAACCTGGCAGTTGATATAGGGGATGCCCCTGCGGTTGATGTAGGCCCTACACTGCTCACCAGGTGGTGCTTTGATGCATATGTGCATGCAGTCTATAGCACCCATAACCCCAGGGTATTCTGCTATTTGGTGGAAGAGATGCATATTGCTGGTCAACACCTCACGTGTGTTGAGGAAATATATGTGCTCACTGGCATGTTCTGACATGGCGTCCAGGAACTGGTGGAATACTCTGGATGCTGATGCCTGTGAGATCCCCATGATATCCCCAGTTCTGATTTGGGAGGTACCTGTGGCTAGTATATCTAGACCTACACATACCTTGGTATCCACTGGGATGGGTTCCCCTCAGTCAGTTTGGTGTGTCAGGTGTGGCCGGCACAGCTCAACAATTTGCTGTAGGAGGTCTCCGTCCACCCTATAGCGCTCCACTATCTCCAACTCATGTAGTCCCTGGTAGTTTACCCTGGGTCTGTACACTCTTCTCCGTCTCCTCACTGTGGGTTGTTCAGCAGCATTCACATCCTCACCACCCTCAGTCTCTTGCACATATTGTTCTATGTTGCCTGCTGCAGCCCTTCTCATTTTATAGGCTTGTTTGTTAAGATTTCCCCGCTTGTATACACCTGTGGTGTAGAGTGTGGAAAAAACAGAGGGGAAGGTGTTTGCTTAGTTTATAGTTGTGTTCTGGGCTGGGCTGATCTGCTGCCAGTGTAATTGGCTGATTCTGATACATTTCACCTACCAGCTAAGCTAGTTCTCCTTGATTACCTTCCTACTGCTGTTTTCCCTTCCCATTGCCTTCCTGTTTAAGGCCAGGGGTGCACTGTGCAAACAGAGTGCTCAAATGTTTACAGAGATGCTATTTCCTGGTTTACTCTTTTTTTTTTCTTTAGAACCCAGTGTACAGCACGCACATGCGCTTAGGCTTTGTGAAGAGTACTAGGCAGGTTTAGACACACCCCCTAGCTTAGCTGTGCTATGCTAGGAGCAATCCCGAGCCACAGTGCTCCAATCCGCTTACAGTATGCCTGACACACACCCCCACAATATCATCTATATCTTAGTCTTGCACCCAGCTATTCATACTCTTACAATGTTGGGTCCTGCCTCAAATGCTGGGGAAAACTGGGATTCACTACCCTTCCCCTTGTTTGCATAGGATTGCCTGCTAATGCATAGTTACATGTCTCACACTGAGCATCCCCTCTTGGCAACCATTACTCACTGGCCAGGTTGTCTTCTGCCTGCCATTGACTTGCATGGCGGTATACTGATTTTAGTTAGAATGCTTATTTTAGGTTTATTTTATTATCGCCCCCCCCCCCGATCCCGTTTGCACGCCGCTGCCCTATGCTTAAACAGCCGAGATTGGCGTAAAAAAATTAAAAGTTGTTTTTTTTTTTTTTTTTTTTTTTTTATTGTTTGCAATGCCAGTGGCCTTATACTTGGCCATTGGCATGCTTTCTCAGTGATATGCAGCCTTTATTTGGAGCTGACATAGCTCCATTTCAGATTTCGCAGAAATGTACTCGGTTACTAACCGAGTACATTTCTGCAGATAGCACTTGTCTTGCACGGACTATTGCAAACTTCCTGGATTGCAAAATCACCTCATTTGCATGAATTTCTCCTGCAAATGAGGTGATTTGCATACCAGGGCTTAGTCCGTGCATGATTAGTGCAGGAGCTCTCGTGCACACCCCTGCAGGCTGTTCCTGGATCGCATGGCAGCATGCTAGGGCTCCTGCACTAATTATGCACGCCATGCAGGGCATCGAGAATCCGAGGGAATGTATGGAAAGTGCTTATGCAGACTATTGTTTAAAAGTGTAAGGGACGTGCTTATGCTTACTTGACAGAACAGTGTGGGAGGGTTTTACCTATTGCAGTCTACCACACAAGCACAGTCATCATATTTATGCCTGATATGTATTTGTTTGCAACATTGCGTTGAAAATACCCTTTTATAAATACTTACATCTTATAAAATCAGTTAAAAGGAAAATGCCACACTTATGTACTGATATATCTCTCAGTCTTGCTTGCAGTAATGTACTGAGTGCAATCTATTGCTTTAATTACTGTTCTGCATTAGTTATAATCCTTAAATACAGTAAAAGAATGAGTTCAAGACAGAAATAGAGAACTTATATACTGATGCATCTCCATCTTACTTGCAGTAATGTACGGAAAGTACTCTAGCACTTCAGTTACAATTATTATTTTCCTATATAAATATATATATATATATATATATAAATATATATATATATATATATATATATATATATATATATATATATATATATATATATATATATATGATAGATAAATGAAATCAGTTAAACACACAACATTATTTACCACTTTATTGGAGCTTACCATTGGACTCAACTAGTTGCTTCACGTGCCTCTCCTGCCATTTCTTATTATAAGGTATCTGTTCTTGTTTACTTGTGTTTCACTTTTTTCTCTTGACATTATTTATACAAATATTATTTTTAAGCTATTCCATTCTCTGCAGTATTTGTTTAGCATGTGTTTAGTCAAGTATATATATTTGTATCTGAATTGTCATGCTTTTCTATTCACTGTAACTTATAAATACAAATGCAGTATTGGTGGAAAGTTTTTTTTGTGTTCTAATGTTATGCTTTACATGTAGCAGTCTTTGAATTTTGTTCATCCAGAATGTGCCGACACAGAACAGTGTAGTAAATCATGGAAGTTTTCATTTCCTAAGCTGTACAAAAGTGTGTGCTTTGATAGTTTTCTTCCTTAACAATTAGAAACATATAAGGTGATGATTTAAAAATGTACTCCTAAGTAATAGACAATTAATCATATTGGTCATTTCTTATTTAAGTATCTGCCGGACAACCACCACAACCGCTGCAAACAACCCTCTCTTCACCAGCATTTACTCTGGGGTGTGGTGCCTGAATGACTTCAGCCATCTTGTATTTGCAGTTTTAACTGTGAGAAATTACTTTAGTATACTAATGCTTTACTAATAAATTATTTCTGGCCTATACAAACTGACTGCATGTAATTTAAGTGTTATCTAAGGTAATGCAATGCTAAATGAAAGTAAGGAAATGCAAACATTTTCAGTGGTTCATAGGTAACTACTAGGCTAGATGCCCTCGCAGACCATTTTAAGTCTATCACAATTTATATTTTTGTGCTCAAAATACCCTATCCAATTTGGTTATAGATTTACCCATCTCACATGTGCCCCACACCACTTTGTATATTCCACATTCTCTAATGCATTCTACTTTATTACTTCACAATTCCTCCACCCAAAGTTAATTAAACTATCCAAATACCACTTTCACTACGTAGTCAATGCTATCTACCTCCCATCTCTACAGTACAAAATGCACACATTATCAGGTAGCAAGTTTGCAGATAATTTATATACATTTACAATAGAAGATGTGAGGTCTGAATGAAATGGATGTGCAGTTATGTACAGCTGTCAAAATATTGGTACTCCATGGGATTGTACTGATGACTGCAGGATACACAGTTATGTTCTTCTGTCTAGAAACACACACACACACACACACACACACACACACACACACACACACACACACACACACACACACACACACCACCCACACACACACACACACACACACACACACACACACACACACACACACACACACACACACACGCACACACACGCACACACACACACACACACACACACACACACACACACACACACACACACACACACCAGCTGACCGCAGTGAGATTAGAACCCCTACCTAATTTAGTACACCAGCTAGAAAACTTAGTACTTAATGCATGCTCCACAGCACAAATCTGACATTTACAATGCTACAGGCCAATTTATAGTGGATGACTACACTGCAGGCCAATTTATAGTGGATGACTTCATTAATGGATGTTTAAAAGACTTCATCAATAGATATTTAAAAGAAATACATGAAAACATACTTGGAGGCTCTAAATAAAAATCTGCAAAAGCAACAGAGACCTCCAAAGCAGAGATCCAAGCAACCTCCACCCCCAACACAAATCATGAAACACATACTTCACAAAACCAGTGTGCCACACAATCACAGCCCTTAAGGAAAAATAACATACCCAACACACTAGTAACAGGTGACTGCATATTCAGGCACACTGACGTTCCACTCACTAGGCTGAACAAGGAGAAGGTTACTGTTAGATGCCTGTAGGGTGCCAGGATCTGCCACATAACACAAACACTCAGGTTACTCCAGAACAAGTACAAATATGACTCTGTCATTGTCCATGTTGGTGTGAATGACCAGAGCCATACCTCCCTGGACTACATGAAAAGAGACATGGAGGAGCTCTCTGATCACATAGCCCAAGCCGGTATGACCCTGACCCTGAGTAGCATCCTGCTCTCACCAAGAATGATACCATGGTATAGAGAAAAAAATATCAATTTCAACAACTGGCTAAGCTTCTGGTGTCATTCATAGGGGATCCAGTGTCTGTCAGCTTGGGATGACATGCTCGACAAGCCATGCTGTTTCACTAGAGATGGCTTGCACCTGTCACCCTTAGGCTTTCGAATACTGGCCAAGGCTCTTGCCATCCCCATAGTCCCTTTTTTAGGCAAGGCTCAAAAGACAAACCCACTGCTGTAAATAGCCAAAGTAACAAAAAACTGAGGGTAATGCTATTCAATGCCAGAAGTCTAAATCTCAAAATGCACGCACTCGAGGCACTCCTCAGTATGGAGAAAAGCGATATATGTGCAGTAACAGAAACCTGGTTTAAGGCTACAGGGAGCACCCCAGCACTACCAGGCTACAACTCATACTATACATTTCAGCCACAAAACCTGGACTGAAATACAAAAGGTGGGGGATTATCCATATTCATCAAGGATACCCACACCTCCATGTTAGTGGCATAGCACAATGTTTCAGAGATCATCCACGTGCAACTAACAACAGGCAAAACTGCTATTTAAATTATAGCTTGCTACAGATCACCCACCATGTCCCAGGACCCCCACTCCACATTCCTGGAAACACTAGGAAACATAAAGTTTCTACCAAACACCCTGGTATTGGGTGATTTCAATTACGCAAACATTAACTGGGAGAACTACTCAAGTAAAAACTCCCTTGCCCAACATTTCCTAGAATTTATAAACTCAAATGCCCTGGATCAACTCATCAACACCCCCACCAAAGGTGACAACATACTGGACCTGGTCATCACCAACATGGGTGACCGGTGTTCCACACCGGACGTCAACCCCTCGTTGGTTAGATCTGACCATAAACTTATCACTCTGGATAACCACATTCCGCCACCATCCCTGGTCAAAGAAACCACTGTGAAAAACTTTTTAAAAGCAAACTTCACGTTATTTAAGACCGAGGTGGGAAGTTTCAAAGCCCCTTGCTAAAGGATAATGCTGTCCAAGCTGCAAAATCCTTTACTAATGTACTCTACGGACACCTACAAGAATGCATGGATTGTGCTATCCCAAACAAAACCAAGACTCACTCCTCCAAGAAAAGGAAACCAGTCTGGTGGACCCCTGCCATAAACAAACTATACAATAGAAGGAGGAAACTAGTACAGAAAAGAGTAAAATCCCAAGAAGGGAAGACATCCCTGATCAATATCAGTAAGAAACTATGTTCCCTCATAAAATCATCCAAGGTTAGCTTCGAAAGAAAAATTGCCATGGACTCCAAAGATAACCACAAGGCATTCTTTAGCTATGTCAAGAATCTAAGTGGCAATTCTCAGATCTGCTCAGAGTTAGTGCAGAATGGCACAAAATACATTGAACTGACTGATATAGCCAACATCCTGACAGACAGGTTCAGTATAAACTTCACCCCCCTCTCACCACCAAAAGGACCCATAACTATACCAGAAGAATGTAGTGCCCCTGAAATCACAGACACTCAGGTTAAAACAGCCCTCTCCAAAGCCAAAAACACAGCATCAATGGGACTGGACAGTGTTCCAGGCTGCGTCCTACATGAGCTCAAACATGAACTAACCCCTCACCTAAACACACTATTTAAACTCAGCCTCTCCACAGGCTATGTGCCCACAGAGTGGCACACAGCAATGTTTTTTCCGCTTCACAAAGGTGGAGCCACAACGGACCCCGGGAACTATCACCCTATAAGCCTGACTAGCTTTGTCTGCAAAGCTATAGCATGCATCATCATGGATCTCATTAACAGAGACATTGGGAACCTCCAAACACTGGACCCTACCCAGTTCAGCTTTGTTAAGGGCAATCATGTCTTCTAAACCTAGTGGACTTCTTTGAGACAGTTACCAAGGATATAGATGAGGGAAAGGTGGTCCACACAGCTTACCTAGACCTCGCAAAGGCCTTTGACACCATTTCCCTCTCAGGTATTATAGACAAGCTCACCAGCCTGAACATAACCCCCTACATCACGAGATGGGTTGCCCACTGGCTCATGGACTGAACCCACATGGTAAGAGTTGCAGGAGCTAGGTCTGACTCTAAACCGGTTACAAGTGGCATCCCCCAGGGCTCAGTCCTAGGACCCATCCTGTTCGGCATATACTTCTCAGAGGTACAGGCAAGCACAGGAGGACTATAGCTGACCAAGTTCGCAGACAACTGCAAACTATGGGCTATAATTGACTTTCCGGCTGACACAGACATCCTCCAAAAGTACAGATACCTGGTGTCAAAACCATGGCCTCAAGCTAAATGCAAAAAAGTGCATAGTCATCCCCTTTGGAAAAAACAAAGTACCCACAAGCTATCACATACGTGGTAGCCCCCTAAATATGGAAGACGTAATAAGGGATCTGGGGACCCAAGTAGATAGTAACCTCTCCTTTGATAATCACATTGCCAAAGTGGTTAGAAAATCCTTCTATGTGGCCCACCTAATCACAAAAGGGTTTGCATCGAGATCAAAAGAGGTCACTGGGCCCCTCTACACATCACTCATCAGACCCATCATAGAGTACAATGCCCCATTTGGGATGTACCTTAAAAAACACCTGCAACAACTGGAAAGACCACAGAAGTATCTCACCAAGAGGATCACTGACCTTAAGCAGATGCCCTATGCAGCTCGACTGAATAAACTCCAGCTGTACTCGGTTGCATACCGCCAGCTCAGAGGTGATCTCTGCCTGACAAACAAGGCCATGTCCAACCCAGAATTGATGGACATGCTCCACCTAAAGAAAACCATATCCCCTCAAGCCACATACTCCAGGGATCTAAACCTCACCACAACAATAAATAGGATGTGTGGAGAGATAGAATCCTGTCCCAGAGACTTCCCATGCTCCGGAACAAGATTCCAATCTACATTAGTCAGAGCTCCTCGCTATCCCTCTTCAAGAGAAACCTTGATGAGTGGATGGGAAACAGAAAGTTTACCCCAGGGATCACTTCAATGGCTCAGCTGGACAGATGCACAGGGAACTAATATAAGGGGATGGCGAAAGCCAACACATTCCAGCTAGGCTTATAAATGCCTTCGAGCAGATAGCCTAGTATCTACCTATGAACCCATGTTGGGAGGCCTGTATGAAATGGATAGCTAGCCATGTACGACTACTTAGATGTTAAAGATCTGCATGTTACCAGATTGATGAGTGTGCAATGTGTAGCAGTTGCTGTTGTGTTTCCAAAGTGCAGGTATACCTTAAAAAGACAGCTTTGCAAACTATACACAAACAGCTGTCCACATTACTACAAGTATTGGAAAATCTAAGTGTGTATTGTCATTATAAAGATATACATGGTATATAAGAAAGCATTTTTATTTCATGGGTTGAAGACTAAATGGACAGTAAACATCAGTAATTCATGTTATTGTGTACTTTTCATACTGCACCGCTGAGAAGCTGGTTTGTGCAATCAATGGAAAAATGTTTGTGCGTGTGAGATACACATTTATACTGCTTCTCCTATTTGCACATAATTAAGTGAAGAGCAAACACAAGCTTATGCTTCACTGATAAAATTATGAGAGTTCTATTGGTTTGCTTATCTCTGCAGAAACAAATTAAGCAGAGAGGCATGGTAGGCAGCAGTGTGGATAGAATTGATTGTAAGAAACACAGTTGCTGCTTAGATGACTCAGTGGTAGCAGATGTAAATGCATTGAGAGATTTCTTTTTGAGCCCAGATGATACAGGATTCAAATCCAGGTATATCTAATAGTTTTAAATACATATTTATAATGGCAATGAAACAATTCTTTATTCTGCTTTCACTGTGTGTTACCTTAGTGCAGCATGTTTAAGCAGATTTAACTGCACCATTGAAGAGCCAGTTACCATCGCTCTGCATTGGTGCATGATGCCAAACTCCACACAAACAGAGAAGACAAAAAAGTGAAGGGCTTCATTGTTTTTTTTTTTACTTATGTACTTATGTGTGTGATGTATGATTCCATTTTTGACTAGATTAAAGGTGGTAAAATGGAACAGACAGGAAATGGTGAAATGGGGGGCAAGCATGGGGAAGAATAAAAGGAAAATAATATAGGAATGTGCAGGAGAGAGGCAGGAAATAACCATAGCTGTCCGCTTCTTCAACAGTGTGAAATGAAAATATCTATAGAATATTGCCTGAATTTGTACTGTCACCTCAATAAAGAAAAGTGACAACAATGCATTCATGCTGTATAGCCAAAGGAACCAAATCAAGTGTGTTGAGCAGACACCTGTGCAAAGTAGAGAGCTATGTAGAGGAATGTTTCATAACGGATGTAGGTATTTCTGGGTCAGGTAAGTGGGGTAGGGGAGAAAGCAGATGCAGACTAACAGGACAAAGAAGAGAAAACACAGTGATGGTGATGGACACAAAAGGTTAGGGACACCATTACTGAGGATAGGGAGGGGACATTACATGTCCATGCCCATCAGACATGGGGACAGTGAGAATGTAGTCCTCACCAGCAGGACTGTTATCACTGTCAACTTACTCCGCTACCTGTTGGAATGCTTGATGTCTTCTCCTACGGACCATAAAAGAGAGCATTTATTTATTTATTTATTTATTTGCATTTGCTCTGCATCCAGTGGAAGCGTGCACCAATGGTGCTGTGCATGACCCTACACACCAAGCCTGGCAACTCCTGGTGGGTGATAAAATCCCCATCTTTATCACTACTCATGGAAGGTACCACAGCACCAGCTGTGGGGGTATTGCTACATGATGTGGAGACCCCAGGTAGTGCATGGGAAGGGGATGCAGTACTGCCAGGTTGAGTCCCAGATGTGGTGGGCATTGGTGCAGGAGCTGGTGGAGTGGGGGCAGGCTGAGCCATAGGGGTTGGCCTACCTCCCCGTGCTTAAAGGATTTTGTGATTTTTCAGAGATGGCTGATATGGAAATGTTTTGATAACACATAGAAAAATAAACAAAAGAGAGATAAGGGTTAGGGTAAGAAAAAATGCAATAATTAGTAGCATCATATGTGACATGCAATATATTATCAGAATAATAAAGTATTTATCTCCATTTGACATTTAAATATACCTCTTAACAAATACAAAGTATAACTAATGATTGCTCAAAATAATCCTTGCAATGTGCATATATTAATTATATAGGTTAAATTAACAGCAGGGCATTTATGCCACTTCTGTTGAAATTATTATGTAATCTTTTTAAAGGATTTTAATATTTATTTGTTACTTATGGTATTTGACTACAGTATTAGACTTGACTCCTACAGCTGGCTTGTGCTACAGACTGAAGCATGCATGCCTGCTTTTAGAGTTAGGATATGCATGTTTAATTTGCTACTTCTGTATATAAGAACAATACTTTAGCTAAAATAATAACTGTTTTTTTGCTATATTGCTGATTTTTTAAAACTGTTCTTGTTGATTTGTTGCACTTTTTGTTTGATGTAGCAAACACTAGATTCAGACCTGCTGAATCTGGTTCTGCTTGTTAAATTGAGCACTAAACCAGACTATTGTTGGTTGGAAAGTGCCCCTGTGCACCCTTGTGGCAGGAGAGTGCAGTTAGGACTCATCTGATTGAAGGTTGCTGGCATAGGGCTCAGTTGTGAGCTTTTTTATTGGTTAAACTGTTTAGTTCAGTTTGCTCACTGTTGCTACATAAGCCCCGTATTTGCACAGGTTTGTGCTTGTTTTAACACTGCTCTGCAGAGTTAGGCGACCAGCCACTGTTCTGCTGTATTCATCTGTTTACACATAATGCACCTCCATGCACCACTGCACACTACCACACAGTGGGGGTAACCACTTGTGGTTATAGATGCAAAAATTTAAGTAGATACATTTTTCCCTTAATATCTGCCTGTGATCTAGCCAAGAAGTCTTTAAATTGTGCACCAATGCTGCTGAGCACCTCAGCTGCACTTTTGCCCCTCAATCACAAAACCACCAAGTCTACAATAGTGTCATACCTTTTAGAGAACCCCCGCTAGTATAGACCCTTTATAGAGCACTCTATTAGATGTGTGACCTAACAAGTTTCTGGTTTATACATTCATGTGTGTTTGACTATCAGTTAGGTGAAGGCCATCCAAGGTCAGAGAAGATAATTATAGAATCAGAATATTCAGTATACCCTCTTTCACACATACAATTCATATGAGCTCCTCTGTTACACATAGTTATTATTATTTATAATTATGTTTATTTTTTTAAATTTTTTTTTTTTAAAAATGGGTGGGCAAGCATTAATACAATTGCGATTGTGCTAGATTAGAACCCTGGCTCTCATGTATTGTGAGCAGTAACATATACCAGTTGCCACAGGAAAGAGTGGATTGCAAGTGTATTTATTGGAGTCATTACTGTGCACAGTACCCATTGCAACTGATACCTTGTTGTTTAGAGCTGCTCATTACTTATACATATACATTAAAGGGTTGCATGCTTAAACATATATGTGTGTGTGACATGTCACTTCAGAAAATAAATGTGCATGCTCAATGCACCATCTGTAGGCAGTTATTTCTAAGTCCTCTTTTCGAGCACCTAGTTATACTACACCCCTCCATTTTCTCTTCCCACTGTGAAAACAGGATTTAACCTAGCATTATGGATGGCCAGTTTCCCTCCATTTCTCTTAGCAGCCTGATTGACATGGGTAACCTAATGCAGTGTAGCAACTGGCTCATGTACATTGACAACTCTCTACTCCTAAATTACCAAAGTACAATTTGTGACAGATGCATCTACACTAAGAATCTGGAATCCTTGTTTTCTCACACACAGAACAGTAACACTGAACAGTTTGTCAACTCATATAGTGTACCGCCTTCGCAAGCCACGCACTCAGCAAATAAAGCATTATATGTGGAGGTACTCACCAGAAACCTACTTAAACACCAGAGACCTTTCAAACACAAACATGCTATACCTAATACAGCATATACAGCACTCCATACCCATAACACAAGCACCAGTGTCTCACCAAATAGGCCCCTAAGACAAAGCACATCTAAACCAAATTTTTAGTCATAGATGACTCCATTGTGAGACACACAGATGTGTCACTCATCAGATTGAACAAGGAGATATTTACAGCCAGCTGTCTATCGGGTGCCAGGATCCATCAGATGACACATGCACTCAAGTCTCTCAACAACAAATACCATTATGACTCCATCATAGTTCATGTTGATGTGAATGACTTGAGATGTACCTCACTGGACTATATGAAGAGACAGAAGATTGACCTGTATGAATATGTGTCCCAGCCAAGTATGTCCCTAGCCTTGAGCAGCATCTTACCCTCAACTAGAATGATACCACAATATAAACAAAAAATGATTGGCTTCAATAATTAGTTTAGTTTCTGGTGTCATTCTGTTAGCCTGGGATGACATGGTTAATAGACAACGCTGCTTTGCCAAAGATGGTCTTCACCTGTAACCTCTAGGCTTTCAGTTACTGGCTAAGGCACTTGCCTCCCCCATAATGCCTTTTTTAGGCAAGGTGTCAAGAACAAAATTTCTGATGTGAAAATATCACTCACAAATAAATTAAAGGTTATGCTGCTAAACTCTAGAAGTTTAAATCAGAAACTGCACTGTCTGGAAGCACTCCTCTCCCTGGAGGATGTTGACGTCTGTACAGTCACAGAAATTTTGTTCTGGGCTGCAGAGAGTACCCTGACCCTGCAAGGGTACAATGCCTTCCACACTTTCAGACTGCAGCATGAATGTTTGAGAACCAAAGGAGGAGGAGTATCTATATTCATCAAAGATACATGCTCCTCTAGACTGGTTAGACAGGCAAACTCCATAGAGTTACTCCAAGTTCAACTAACTGTGGGTAAGACCCCCCCCCTTCAAGTCATCATTAGCTATAGGCCTCCTTCAATGAAGCAAGATACGCAGTCTGTTTATTTGGACCTACTTGAGTCAATCAAATTATAATCAAATACTCTAGTCATGGGCAGTTTTAACTATTCCTCCATTGACTGGGAAACCTATATGCATACCAACATGCTTGCACAAAGGTCCTTGGACTTTAATAGTAATGCCCTGGAACAAATACTATGCAGCCCTACAAGGGGCTCAAATATACTCAACCTGGTCCTCACCAACATGGGTGACAGTTGCACCACCACAAGTATAGCACCCTCACAGCTTAAATCTGATCGCAAATCAGTCACATTTGTAGTAGCTATAAAACCTGAACTCCTCCTAAGAGATGGCATAAATAATTTCCAAGCTCCTGTTCCCCACAGATGGCATTGACCACTATACTAAGGTATACACAAATGCCCTGAACAAACACTTATACAAATGTATTGGCACAGCTGTACTATCAAAACTATGCTGTCAAAACAAGATCCTCAAGGAAAAAACAAAGACTCCCTGGTGTACATCAAGCATTAATAAACTGTACAAGAGGAAGAAGCTGCTGTCAAAGAATAAAAAAAGAGAAGTCCCAGCACTGGAAGAACACCCTCCTCTGCCTGAACAAATAAGACAACTTGTAAAAGCCTCTAAGGGCAACTTCAAAAATATTTAGCAATTATAGCTAAGGATAACCATAAGGCATTCTTCAACTATATCTGTAACCTAAAAGGTAGGACCCAGATGTGTGCTGAACTAGCTGTGGATGGCATCACACACACTGATCCTGCAAAAACAGCTAACCTATTAGCTGACAGGTTTGGTGAAAATTTCACCTCCCTGTCTCCTCCAAACATTCCACAAAGCATTCCCTGTACATCTCCATTACCTTGAATCTACAAATAGCAAGTCATTAATGATCTTTCCAAGGACAAAAACACAGCCTATATGGGACCGCATGGCATCCCGCATTGCACTCTAAATGGTATAAAACATGAGTTAGCAACTCCATTAGGTACTCTTTGCAACTAGAGCCCGAGTACTGTTTTTCTCCCTGCTGAATGGAAAACAACAACCACCATCCCCCCTTCATAAAGTGGGTACATATACAGACCCTGGGAACTACAGACCCATAAGTTTAACCAGCCTTATAGTAAGGCCATGGAATGATTCATCATGGACCTTATAAATAAGGATGTAGGTCTCCAAATCCTTGATCCGACACATTTTGATTTTGTCAAAGGCAGGTCATGCCTGTTAAACCTGGTGGACTTCTTCAAAAATGTCACCAGATCCATAGATGAAGCCAAATCTATTCATATAGCAGGGTCTATATTAGATCACAGAATGCTTAAGTAAGCGAACAGTGATTAATCGACCCCATGTAAGCGAAAGCTTACAAAACTGAACTGTCAGAACAGCGATTTTTTTTCCAAGGGAAAAAAAAATCGCTGTTCCAACAAAAAAAAAAAAAAAGAAAGAAAGAAAGCACATTAAAACATGAGATTAAGTGGGGGGGGCTTCGTCCCCCACCCCACCCAATGTGGGGGGCTGTGCCCCCCACACTCCCCCTACTTAAATATACCAACTCTGAGACCGCACTATAGTGCCGAAAATGGCAAAGTACCGAAGCGGCCAAGCAAATTCTTTCCCAGGGAAAGAATTTGCTTACATGCAGCTTCGATATTTTGCAGTTTCAGTTTTATCAGTTTGACCAAGACACATTCGAAAACATCTTCGGTCTGCTGATAGGAACACCATACAGCCTACCTTCACTTAGCCAAAGCTTTTGACACAATCCCACATTCGGGCATCATTGACAAACTCTCCCATTTGAATATCAACCTTTATGTCATCAGGTGGTTTGCTAACTGGCTCACTGACAGATCACACTCAGTCATAGTTTTGGACTTTACCTCAACCAGCAGACCTGTCACCAGTGGGGTTCCACAGGGGTCAGTGCTGGGCCTCCTATTGTTTGGAATATACCTCTCAGAAGTTCAGGTCAATACAGAGGGGCTGTGGCTGACTAAGTTTGCTGACAACTGCAAATTAGATGTAATCACTGAATCCTCAAATGGTGTTAATATAATACTTCAAGAGGGACTTACACAAACCAATGATTGGTGCCAAAGCCATGGATTCAAACTCAGTGCAAAAATGCATTATCATCCCCTTTGGTAAAAATGATATCCCTTCAGACTATCATATAAATAATGATACAACAAGGAATAACTCAGTAGTGAGAGATTTGAAAACACAAGTTGACCGTAGCCTAAACTTTTACCTCCATGTTTCTACCGTGGTAAGGGAGGCATTCTATGTCACACACCTCATTATCACAGGCATTGCCTCAAGAGTGAAATAGGTCATAACAACCATGTACGTGACCCTCATTTGGCCAATAATTTATTACAATGCTCCCTTTGGTATGTACCTTATCAGGCACCTGCAGCAACTTAAAGACCTCAGAGATTTCTAACCAAGAAAATTCAGGGTCTCCAGCACATGTCATATATTGATAGACTGAAGTTACTGTCACTGTACTTAGTAGTGTGCAGACTACTTAGAGGAGACTTGTACCTGGCCTACAGAGCCATCTTGGATCCATACACTAGGAAATGCTGCACATCTGCAAATCAAATGAGACAAGGATTACCTGCTCTAGGGTCCTTAACCTGGCCTGCAACATACATAGTTCCTGCTATGTGTGTATGTATATATATATATATATATATATATATATATATATATATATATATATATACATAGTTGCCACTCCTCTGGAATAGGCTACCAGTTCACATCAAACAAAGCCCCTCTATGCCCCTGTTCAATTGTAGCCTGGATGACTGGATGGGAACCTATAAATTCCTGCCAGGGTTTCACCTATGACCCTCCTAGATATGGACAGTCATTGCTAAATAGTTCTCCAGTTTAGGCAATATTCTTTATATTGGGTTTCTCTAGTATTATATTGGGCACACATAGCTAGGCTTATTAAAATCTTCAGGTCACTATCCCAAGAACCACCTATGAAAGTATAACAGTTATGTTGTGCTGCATACATACCCCTTGCTTCCCCTCAGTCTCTTTAAATGCTCAGCATGGGCCTCACAATTCACCATTATCTCCTGGCTGGCTGGGGAATAAATAGAAGAGAACAAGACAAGGCCATTAACCATACCAGTCTTGCATATATGCAGCTGTCCAGCTAATCTTAATTCTCTGTATCTGTATATTACACAACTCTGGGATGTTAGCAGTCCTAAGTTCATCAAGCCACTGGCTGAATGTACCCTGCTTGCAACTTTTGAGGTCATTATAGTGATGCCTACACTGCGTTCTAGTGTGTAGAGTGCCAGTCACACTGAAGGTAATCTTGGCCAGACTATTCCATGCCTCCGTCTTGTACTGGGAGCTGGTATAGTCCCCCTGCAAGAGCCTTTGGCTGTGGCATTTTACAAGGAGTCCATTAAAGATTCTGGACTCCTCAATACCTCTCCTCTATGTCCAAATACGGGCACCTTCTCTTCTACTTCCAGACATGTCCAATCAGGGAAAACAACCACAGATAATAGTGCTTTCCCACCAATTTATGTTATTGCTTTTACTGTTCGTGTGCAAACCCAAACAACGATGCCAACTGCATTTGCATAATGTTAAGCAGAGAACAACAATGCCATCACACACACATCAACAATGCATTTGTTGTTGGGGTGGTTCCTGCTGTAGCTCTTAGTTGATTCAACTTTGCAGACATGTATTGGGGACATAAAGTTTATGACCTGTCACTTTTTTTGTGGCTATACACACTGATAAAATGCATTTGTAGATTGGGGGAGTCAAACCTATGCATTAGAGACAAAACATATTCTTCAACATTGGTGATTTTTCATTCTTGCCACAGAAGAAGTGCTTGTGAGACATGCACATGAATTATATGTAAATAAAAATGGCAGAGTGAGGGGTTACCCATTTAGGTGTGTGTGACCTGACAAGGTCCTGATTTATACAGTCATGTGTGTTTGACTATCAGTTGGGTCAGAAGGCCATCCAAGGCTAGAGAACACAATTATAATTATAGAATCAGAATATTCAGTATACCCTCTGTTACACATACAATTCATATTACCTCCACTGTTACACATACTTTTTTGTTATTTATACAATTGTGATTGTACTAGATGAGAACCCTGGCTCACATGGCAAATATACCAGTTGTGACAGGGAAGGTTGGACTACAAATGTATTATTTTACAGTCATTACTGTGCACAGTACCCATTGCAACTGAGACCTTGTTTGTTAGAGCTGCTCATTACTTATACATATACATTAAAGGGTTGAGTGCTTAAATATGTATGAGTGTGACATGACACTTCAGAAAATAATGCACCATCTGTAGGCAGTTATTTCTAAGTTTGATTATTGCATTCATGTTAATTTTAATATAAGGTAAACTGGAACAACAGGAATAAGACTTTTGCATTGCAGCCCTACTCTTAGACATGCTGACACAGGAACAGTTAAGAAACTGGTTTGTATTTTCATATTCATTATTAAGTACGGGTGTTAACTGCCACACAGCACTGCTTAGCATATTTGTACAGTGGCAAAAACAGAGGACAGAATGCATCCATTTTGAAATTGTCTATGGTCTGCTTCCTGTCTGCAGATGTTCTAGACCTGCAGGTGTTGGGGAAGGTTGCTAACTGCCGCGGAACACCACTTAGTGGTTTTACCCGATCAAAAGCAAAAGACACAACAATGTATTCTTTTTGAAATCAAGAATGTCTGCACCTTGTCTGCAGCTGTTCTATCCGCTTTGTGTTTGAGCCATTAGACCAGGTTTGCATGAAGGTAAGCAAAACACAATACCTCCTTTTTTCTGGATGTAATCCCTTTACTTATAAGATGAACCAAGTAAAAGGCTTTTCTGACCACCACTGCCACATGATGATCGAATGTGAGATTGTTGTCAACCTGAGTACCCAGGTCTCTCACCACAAGTTGTGTGATTAGGGGGTTGCTGGTGATGCTGCTCGACAGGCCATCTAAAGCTACATTACATAGCTATAAGGACAACAAGCTGCCATGCTGTAAAACATCAAAATGCAAAAAATGTGAAAAGGTTATTTTACATTTGACACTCACATCAGCATTTTACGTTCAGTTAATGTAGTTGTATATCAGAAGAGGCATATGATTCTCATCTGAAGGTGTTCTCTGAGGATGATATTAGCCGTGTGTGTACAGTACATTCTTAACTGCATATTGTTTTTCTCTTTTTTAATGAATCAGATCTTCAATGAGTGGTTATTTTCTCTGCTGAATGGATACTGCATCCTTCAGATGAGACATTAAACCAAGGCACTATCTACTTGAATTAAGGTAGCTCAGATGAATGCAAAGGATCCCCTGGCACATACTGAAATGAGTAGGGGTCCTTTATTTTATAAAAAAAACAAACAAACACTTATTTACAATACATATATGCAGTTTACAATATATACATTATGAACACAACTTACTATATCATGAAGATTGACATCCTTTTTTTTCCATCAAAACTTAATACTTATTTTCCCTAATGTGGCCCCCACTCTATTTCCCATAACCAACATATTTTTTAACATTGTAGCTAAATCCCATTTTTCATTAAACACGATTTCCTTTACTCTTTAGTTTCAAATCAAACATATTACACAAAACATTTTTTATCATCAGTTATATAGCTTCATCTTCTGTTCATATAATATCCATGTTCAATCATATCCATTTTAATTCATTTACATCTGTAATCCAATCTAAATACTTTAGATTAGCAATCTTTTTCCATAATGTTTTAATTCTTTTACATCCTAAAAGATCATTGTTCACTAGTCTCAAATTCTTTACAATAAAGATATAGTCTACATTTTTTTTACTTTTATACACCATATTTGCTTTTGCTGTTAGTTTTTGCATAGTCAGTCTTCATAAAAAAATCTTGACTCTCCAACATATCCGTATATCTTCCCATTCTTGCTTGTATTACTACAATTTTATCTTCATGCATTTCCTTCCATGGGTATACACAAAAATATTTATTTATTATATTATCACACCATTTTCTTCTCATTTTTAGTCTCATCATTTTTTTATTTTCCAAAGTAAGATTTTGTCTTGATAATTATTTATTTCATTATTAGGCCATAATCTATTTATTTTAAAATGTGAGAGATACATCTATTCCATTTTATATTTAAGTCTTAATATCCACATTAATAATGAGGTATCACTGTCATTCAGACACTGCAATATTTTACATAAATGTAATGATGCTACATGGACTGTAGGATTAATCTATTCTAAACTTCCTTTTTCTCTTTTGACATACAGTGCACCCCTTTTAACTGGGTTTAACCTAGAACCCCAAATAAAGAAAAATTGTGTTATAAACTTCCTTCTCATATATCTTAAAGGTGTAATAAAGCACTTGCTAAATATACATTTCTTTGTAGTGTTACTGAATTACTTAAATATATATATATATATATTAAATGATAATCTAAATGACTTCCAAAAAATACACATGCTTTTCATTGTTATCTTTTCTTTCCATAATAGTTTTTGTTTTCCAAAACATGTTCGAAACACATTGTGTTCGTCATATTAAAATTAATGCCTCCTAACATTTCTTCAAAGTCTAATCATTGGCTTTTCTCTTTATTTCTATATAATTCTTTCACTTGTAAATAACCCTGTAAATAGTTTATCACCCTACTCATTTCCTTTACTATTTCTTGAAACTGTTATAATATCATCTGCATATAATCAGCATAATTATCCCTTCATTTGATACATAGCTCACATTCTCCATTTCTCTGTTAATATGTTTTGATATCACATTTATTACTAATGCAAATATTCTGCTACTCAGTGGGCATGCTTGTCTTATACCTTTGTTAAGCGCTATTTCTTCACTCAACCAGCCATTTACTAATGCCTTAACTTTATGTAACTTATATGCTGTCATACATACTGTACCTTTCTTATCTTATTACTTATATTATGCACTTCACAGGTATTTACTAGGCTAATGACAACAAGGTCCTTTTTAAGACTTACCATGCATCCCAAATCACAGACAAGTGTAAGTGCTGGTACCCTTGATAAGTGTAAACAGGGTCTTGGGAGATGAAACATTTACATGCAGGAGCATGGGAGATATTGCTCTTATTCATATGTAGACTACATTTGGTGTTGTTTGTTTTTTCGGCTTTTCCTGGTTAGGGGTCGCCACAGCAGAACTCTGGTCCGCTAATGATTGTCAGTCGATTTTTTTATGGTGTCGAGTTGCCAGCCCGATGCCCAACCTTCAGCAAAGGCACACCCATTCACACATGTCTTTTGGAGGCCACTTGACGACGGGGAGGACATGCAGACTCCACACCGAAGGCACTCCAGCCGAGAATCGAACAGGAGAACCTCTTGCTGTGAGGCAACAACGCTACCACTGTACCACTGTGGCTTAGACTACAGTATGTGTAGCATTTAGAATTTTAGCTAAAAGAACCTTCCAGAGACCAACGGGGACACTCAGGATCTTCTATCAATTCCGGAATGCTATGCTACAACATCAACATGTCAGTGAGTACATATATTTTCCCTGTACACCCAAGGACAGAGTCAGAACTATGCAGGAGTTCTACCCTATAGCACACTACTTATGTCCTGGGTGCCGTAGACTGCATACATGTGGAAAGTAAAGCACCATCTGGGAAACAGGGAAGGGTGAATATAAACAGAAATGGCTTCCAATCCATGAACTGCCAAGTCATGTGTAATGCTAATGGAATCATCCTGAATATGTGTGCTGGCAACACAGGCAGTTAGCAGGACTCAAATATCTGTCACAACTGTCCACTGTATGAGATATTTACTAGGGGTTATATCCCAGAGGGTCATTTCCTGGGGGAACCATGTTATGCACTGGAACTGTGGCTGATGATGCCCATCAGAAATGTACACACACACCAGTTGAAGAACTCTATAGGCACATGCTCAAACAAGAAATATAGATCATGTGTTTGGGATTCTGACATCACAGTTCCTGTGCCTAGATACATCTGGAGGAGCCCTGCAGTACAGTCTCTGTACATGTGCTAAAATATTCATTGCCTGTGCCATGCTTCAAAACATTATCTTGAGAAAACAGCTTCAGCAGAAACACAGGGGGCAGGGCCACACATCACACTACCACTGGGAAGATCATCACAGCCATATGCAGGTGAGGAGTCAGAGTGTAAATCAGCAGCTGCTGTGGTTGTAGGCAGATGTAGGTATGTACAAAATGCCCTCACACTGGCCAAGAGGTAATGGGTAGCATACACACTTACTACCTAAAGGGCTAAAACCTTCAACCTAAGCACATACATACAGTAACGTTAATACCAGGGAATGCTCATGAGCTTTACTTACCCATGCAATGGTTGTATACTACTAGCATCAGACAGAGTCAACCCCAAACTAACACAATTGCAACTATGAGATCTCCAAGTTTTTTGTTGAAACTGGAATAGAAAAATAAATATCTAAGAACACAAATGAATGGCATATCCTTGCATGTTATTATTTGCTAATATAAGTAAGTCTAAGGTGAGTACTTTTTACAGAAATTACATCAATATGTGCCAGCACTGACTTATGTCAATACAGGTGCACTCTATCAACTAATAGGCCTCATGTATCAAAAATTCACACATTCATACCTCTAAAATGTACAGATTTTCACAGAATCCTCAGAGTTTGGCCTCATAATTTTGTACTGCCAGATCATTAGAGTGACGTTAGAAAATGATACACATTTCAGTTTCAGACTTCATATCACTGAGAAAAAACATAAAAATAGTAATGCAAAACTGTCTAACTTTGTAAGACCACAATTTTTAAAATCTCTTCCCATTTTTGGGCCTTTGTCCCACTTTTATTTTTGGCTTGTTCCAGCTTTGTTAATCCAAGAGGTTGGGGGATGTACACATTAAAAAAGCCGTAAAAAGCATTACAATTTGCAAAACAGCATCACAAACACAGATGTACTAATCACTAAGTCAGCTATGTACCCTGAGCATCATACAAAAGACTTATGCATTCCTGAATCCAAAAGATGGAAAACAAAGATATGGCACAGTCATCATCACTTGTGCAGGACATGGAGGGGGGGGGGGGCGGTGGCAGGAAGCCTAGGCTAACAAAAAAAGGTAGTAAGTCCATGTGAGTAACAAAGAGAAACAGGCAGACATTTGGATAAAGCATCAAATGGCTATGACTGATGCATGTAACTGTACATCTGTGTGTCTGCATGGACACTCCAGGTGAAATTGGTGTGTGAGTGTCTGCAAGAACTCAGCTAAGCTCTGTGATAGCTCTACTGCTTTACAACAAAAGGAAGAAGCTGTTGTCTAAGGGTAAAAAGGAACAAATTCTACACTGAAAAAATTCCCTCCTCAGCCTCAGCAAGCAAATCAGATCATTAGTGAAAACGTCCATAGCCAATTATGAATTTAAACTAGCATCCAAAACAAATGGAAACTAAAAAGCCTTCTTCAGTTACATCAGAAAACTCCATGGCAAAGCACATGTTTGTTCTAAATTAGTACTTAAGGGTACCACTTACACTGATTCTGTTGACTTAGATAGCCTGTTAGCAGATAGGTTCACTGCAAAATTCACCCCCATTCCACCAAAGGCCCATTTGACATCCCTAATACTTGTTCCGCATCTCACATCTTCAAGATCAAGAGTTAAAGGCCCTATCGAAGGCAAAGAATACAGCTTTCATGGGACCTGATTGTATCCCAGGCTGTATTCTGCACCATCTCCAGCAAGAACTAGCTTCACCACTGAGCATCTTATTCAACCACAGCCTAAGTACAGGCTTCATTCCAGCAGAGTGGAGAACTTCCATTGTCATCCCCTTGCACAAAGGTGGTGCCACTACTGACCCTCCCCATTAGCTTGACAAGTCTGATCTGTAAAGCATGAAGCATATTATTATGGATCTCATAAATAAGGACACAGGCAATCTCCAAGCACTTGAACCCACCCAGTTCGGATTCGTCAAGGCCAGATCTTGACTGTTGAACCTGGTTGAATTCTTTGAGACTGGCACCAAGGTCCTGGATGAGGGAAAGTCAGTACATAAAGCTTACCTTGACTTGGCCAAGGCCTTTGACAAAATCCCCCACTCAGGCATCACTGAAAAGCTAACACAGCTTGACATAAATCCCAATCTCATCAGGTGGGTGGTCAGCTGGCTCACCAAAAGGACCCACAAGGACAAAATAGGCGCCTCCACTTCCGACAACAGGCCTGTCACTAGTGCTGCTCCCCAGGGATCTGTGCTGGGACCCCTACTGTTTGGCATCTACTTCTCAGAGGTCCAGGCAAAGACAAAAGGCTTGTGGCTGACCTAGGTTGCAGACGACTGTAAATCGGGTGCTATCATTGACTCCCCAAATTATGTTAACATATGGCAAGATGGTCTTACAGCAAGAAATGACTGGTGCCAAAGTCATGGCCTTAAGTTAAACACAAAAAATGTATTATCATACCATTTGGCAAAAACATAGCCTCTACTTATTACCACATCAATGGCAACTGCCTAAGCACACAACAAGTGGTGGGAGACCTGGATACTCAGGTTGACAACAATCTCACATTCAAACATCATGTAGCGGCAGTGGTCAGAAAAGCCTATTACTTGGTTCATCTCATAAGTAAAGGGATTGCATCCAGAAAAAAGGAGGTTATTATCTCTCTATGCTCCTACCCCATTAGGCCAATAATTGGGTATAATGCCCCATTTGGTATGTACCTCTCCAAACACTTGAATCAACTGGAAAGGCCACAGAAATACCTCACAAAGAGAACCATGGCCTATGCAGACAGGCTGAAATCACTATCACGCTACTCGGTATTGTACAGATTGCTCAGAGGTGATCTGTGTCTCACCTACAAGGCAATATCAGACCCTGCCCTACTAGGGAGACTCCATATCCATAAGTCTAACTCCTCTCACATTGCCCACTCAAAAGGCCTAAATCTAATATGTGATATCAACAAAACCTGCCGGAGAGACAGGTTTGTCTCCCAGAGGCTGTCCCATCTGTGTAATTGACTTTCCATACATGTCAAACAGAGTACCTTATTGACCCTCTTCAAGCACAACCTTGATGAGTTGATGGTAAGCCAAAAATTTGTCCCAGTGGTTCCACCTGTGTCTCTCATTGACAGGGGTGACAGGTGCTAACTGAGGTTTCTTTTTTGGAGATAAACTCTTGGCTAGGCTTGTAAGGGCCTCATGGCCATTAGCCTACTAACCTCCTATGATTCTATGTACTAATATCTCAGACAGGTGTGAGCTGTGCAAGGTAGAGGTGACAAGTCCATATGGATCATCCCCAACCCAAAAAAACTGGCTCTGCCAGAAGTTGCAATGGCATGTCCATACCCATGGTCAGATGCATGTGACTGACCTCTGCTGGATGAGCCATCTTCATGAATATGCTCAGGATCACGACAACATGACCTGCCACTTCTGGTTGTGGACATCTCAACCCCTGAAAGAGAAGTGGAAGTAGTGCCAATAGTGGACCATGATCAGACACAGCCACAATGGCTACATCAGATGATATGGCTGATATACGTCCACTTGGGTGCCGATCCTCTCCCAGCACATGCTGAGTCTATGTTCAGTCATCGAATAAGAAATCCATTGAACCTCTGTTCATTGAACTTAAACCACTGAACATTCATTTCAATGAATGTTCAATCAGTGAAAATTGTACCCAGGGAAAAGAGACAGTGGATCAACATGCATACCAAAACACACACTTCAGTATATCAAACCCACCCAGGTAGGGGGCTGTGCCCCCACACTCCCCCTACTTATATATGCCAACTCTGAGATCACACTACAATGGGGAAAATGGGAAATGTCCTAATGCTGGCCAGCCAGCTCCTTTCCCTGGGTAATATAGTCATTGATTGAACGCTCACTGAAGTGAACGTTTGATGTTTTAAGTTCTATGAACAGAGGTTCAATGAATTTCTCATTCAATGCCTGAACATAAACCCACAGATGTTTCATCACCAACACCGTCTGTTCCAATGTGTCCTTCATCCAATCCAGTGAATCAGCAACATGATGAAGGCAGTCACTCATGTCAGCTTGTGCCACATCTACAACCCTAAGCATTTCCTTGGAGGCCCTAGTGGAACATACCTCTGCCTCCATGATGGCTCTAAACATACATCAAGTGGCACAGAAAGACACACCAGGATGAGGTGGAGGGTGGACAGTAGACTTCCTCTGAGCACCCCTAATGATCCTCCTGGATGGCACCTCATCCACACTTTGGCTAGGGTCAGAGTCAACAGGCCCTGAAGCAGCAGTAACCACACTATCCTGATCAAGTGTCTTGCCCTCCACCTGTCCAAGATCTGAGGGCTCACTGGAATGGGCATGTGTATACCTATTGGTTGTGTCCAATGGAAATACTGAGGATGGCTGAATAACAACCTCAATGCCAGGTTCAACTTCTGCACCCCCCCCCCAACTTTGCCAGTGTTTGGCCACCATTATCTTCAGAGTCTGCCAGTACTATGACATCAGCTGGGAAGAGTCCTACACTTCCACTGTCAGGATCACCTGTAATAATAAGCAACAAACACAGGAAATAAATTAATACCTACACTACTACAATTTAATATATGCTAATAATGTAACACTGGTGCCACTATCACAGACAGCAGAGCAATATACACACACTCCTGACACCCACCTCATATGTACATATAAATACATATTTTTGTCAAATATTCATCAGTACTCAAATAAAAATGTTTGGCTTACCATATGCAGATGACTCCACACTTGCTAAGGAGGATGGTCATGGAAGAAAATAAGCAAAAAGTAAGGACACCATCATCACAATACCAATAACACAAGGAGACCAATTTTTTACCTTTGTATGTCTATTAACAATACTTTTAACTGAAACTTGGCTGATACATCCACCCCAAGCCTGTGTGTAATAAACCAGAATATGTTGTTAACTGTACAGATTTATAAATGGGTTACACCCACAAAATAATTTAATTAAACCAATTTAACTATTACTTCCAATATTTTACTATACAGAAAAAAATGACAAAAGTAATCTTTACTAGAAGCTCCTCCTGGGACATAGTTGTCCTTCCTGAAACAGTAGCATCAACATCAATCACATGCTGTTGTGCACTTATAACTGAGCTATCTGGATCCCTGACAGTGGACAGGAACTCTTCATTTGGTGTCAATGGTGGCTCTGTAGCAGCCCCCTCCCCAATAGCCTGTTGTCTATGGGCCACTGCAGCTGCTCTCCTCCATGCTGATGAAATCATATCTGTTAGACATATATATAGCAATGACTGCCATGTGTGTGTGTATATTTCAGTTGCATGTAATAATATGTTTAGCAACAAGATGGCAGTGTTTTCTGGTGGACACTTATGGTAATATGCTTAATGTCATTTCCTTTTCCCTTTGCAGTGTGTGTTTCATGACGTTAAAAAATAAATATATAAATAAATAAATAAATAAATATACCTCAGTTTAAACTGCAATCAAGCTATAAGCATCTATTTTCTGTGGCCAGAAGAAGTTTTTCTACCAATATCAGTGGCCGTATGATACACCTAATTGTACACCCTCCTGTCCCTAGCTACTGCATTGATGTCATTCACTATCTGGTTTTAAATCTACATTCTGCCAAACATATCCCCACATCATCTCTCAAGCAGAAAGGCACCATGTCACCTAAATGCTAGGACAATTGTGCCATTCTCAGGGTCACTGTAGCTGGGTTTGCAGGGATTGGGACATTTGGGGGCCATAATCCTAGGTGGTGGAAAACAAAAAAGAAAGATACTACTGTAGATCAGAGTATGCATGTACCTTTAAGAAGCTTTCTAGTGATCTAGCACATGCAAGCAAGACTGCCATTTTGTAGAGAGCTGCAGAGGTATAAGCATATTCCATCAGTTAGTTTGTTTATATTTTATGTTTCTGCTATCAATCCTGATGTGTTTGTATGCAATAAAGTATATAAATGAACACCCAAGCATCTTCATCTTAACTAGCTACACAAGACAAGTGACATGGTGTCAGAAGTGGGATCCAGAGTCAAGACCATAAGGCACATAGCTAAAGTTGGAGGAATATACAGGAAATTCATTTTGAGCATTTTATTCTTCATTTTATATTCATTGAGTTAGAAAAACTTCTTCTGGCCACAGAAAATAGATGCTTATAGCTTGACTTAAAGCTTGCCATCACAATAAACAGAACATGCTGGAGAGATAGATTCCTGTCCCAGAAACTTCCCATACTCTGGAACAAACTACCTATTTATATCAAACAAAGCTCCTCATTGGCACTCTTCAAGAAAAATCTTGATGACTGGATGGGAGATAGGAAATTCACCCCGGGGATCACTTCTGTGGCTCTGCTCGACAGTGGCACAGGAAAATAATTTTCTTGGGTGGCGAAAGCCAGGGTACCTTTTGGCTAGGCTTATATAGACCCTAGGGCCAGTAGCCTAGTACCAACCTATGAACCTATGAACCTATGAGTAGATCATCCGTACTGCTCAAACAACTCACAAAACAGGTCAGAAACAAATTCAGGTACTAAAACTCACTTAAATTATTTTTTACTCAATGATTATAAAATGAAGCACTCAGAATGCTCATTGGAATTTCTAGTTAAATGAAATGTCCAAAACTGTGACATATTAATAAAAATATTTGAAATAGTTATGAAAATCTTTGAAATGATATTAAATTGCATAAAATGAATGGGAAAGGAAAACAAAGGCGTTTTTTCATTATGTGCTACTTTTTCACTTAACTGAAGCTATTCAAAATATTTGAAGTGTACAAGGTGTTTGCAGGTTTCTGCAGTATTACAGTGCAGTTATTATGTAAAATACAGCAATTTTAAAGGATATTTCACAAAGTACAGTCTTTCAAAGAGTTTATTGTGCATTTGAATGCTGTGCAAGTATCTGGTGTGTGTGCATGCTTGTACATCATTACAAGGGCCATAGTTTTGCATTGTGCTTAAGCCTACTTTGTTGACATGGCAGAAGGATTTCACAGACCTGCTCCACTTGTATTTGATAATAATATTGCAGAAAACTGGAGAGTGTTTTAACAAGAGTACAATATTTTCATACAGACTGCATTTTCTGACAAAGATGCATGTACAAAGGTATTTAATCTGCTTAATTTAGATGGTTCAGAAGCCATTGAAAGAGAACATTTATTTGTGTATGCAGCTGCTGTGTATGCAGGGGAGAGGGGAAACTGCTATATAGTGGTACTGGCTAAAATTAGGGAAGCTCCAGAGTGCTTAAAATGTAAATTTAGAGAAATGTGTAGCCCCCAAATGAATATTACAATGGAAAGGCACTTATTTAATGCAAGAGATCAAAGGCCTGGTGAAACTTTTGCAGCATATATAACTGACTTGAGAAATAAAGAACCTCACAAACGAATGAAAACAAAAACGCAGAGGGAACACACCACCAAAGTCAGCTCTTACAGAGATACGATAACAGCCACTGCAATAATCCAAATATAAAGTAAGATGAAGCAACGAAAACTGTGTAAAATAAACGTAAGAACCTTTATTTTAAAACAAGCACTTTTGGAAGGCTTTGTATCCTTCCTTCCTCAGACGAAGACAAAACATTAAATGACTATCCATCTCCATATTAAATAGAACAGCAATTATTCAATTAACAACCTCTCATTAGGGGTTGGTCTCATACAGATCTTCTAAAAGTTGTTTAAAAATTGTTATTAAAAAAGGCTTGTTTAAATCCACGTTAACAAATGTCCTTTATAACACGAATGGATACCTATGAAACGCACAAATAATAAAGCATACCCTAAGCCACCACAGACTGGACAGCTTAAGAACAAAGCAGGGGTGCCTCCTTTTAGGGTAAACAAGAACATTATCCACAATAGAAATCAAGACATGTACCAATTAGATACCTTCCTGGGGGAAGGTTACAATGACAATGACCCTCACTTTGGAAGTGAGGAGGTGGTCGATTCGAATATTGACCGACACCAACAGCACCTATCTAATGGCACTATTAACAATAATGGACAGCAGCAGAGTGGCATTAATAACGGGGCTGGACAATCAGGGCTGGAATACAATCAGGGTTTTGGACAGGGCCAGAACCACCAGCAGAGGAACTTGAGGTCGAACAAGAACCAAATGACTTTACGGAACAAACAGAACCAGAAGAAGAAATAATGAAGGGAATAAGTCAGCCTACCATTGTTTACAGCACTGAGGGTGATTTTAAGATATTTAATTATACCACCCTCAATATTACTACTGATATGGCTGACTTTTTCTCTAAGGGATTGTCTTTTGTTCCTGATACTCATATGGATTTGGTTAAGACTATTGTAGATTTGAAACTGTTTGTTCGCAAACTCAATTTGTTAGCGGTTCTAGGTAAAAATTCTTCACTTACTAAGCCATTTAGAATTGCTAGCCTATTTAATCCACCTCTAGTCAGTAACCTTAAAACTTTTGAGAAATCATGTGAAATAGACCTAAGGTTCTTGTCTGCTAGTAAAACTAATAAGAGCAAACACACCCTTAACATTACAACTGAACAACGGGATTTTATTAAATTATTACAGGACTGCAACATCCGGGTTATGAAACCCGATAAGGGTAGTGGGCTTATATTTATGAATCAGGTCGATTATATTAATAAATTGTCCACCCACTTGGAAGATGGTCCATATGAAAACATTAGCGTAAATGAAGTTAACGTAGCATATAGCAAGGTTAGAACAACAGTAGAAGATCTGTTCTTAGAAGACTTGATAGATATAGATACTCACACTTACTTGAATATTACAGCACCTAGAATGCCATCGTTTTTTGGCGCCCCCAAAATTCACAAGTCAGTTCATGACCCCCCCTTTAGACCCATCGTGGACGGCAGAGGGTCTATTTTAGTGGCTTGTGCCAAGTATGTAGACAGCTTTTTAAAACCATATATTGAAAAAGAAATTCAGATTTGCAGGGACTCGTGGGGTTTCCTTGAAAATATCAACAAAATACCCTTTGACCCTAATCTAATATTTATGACCGTGGATGTTAAAGATCTATACACGGTCATCCCACAACAACTGGGACTAGATTGGGTCAGGGAGTTCCTGGAAGTAAGGAGAGTTGAACAGAACACTATTTATACTATTGAGACTCTATTAGAGCTGGTGTTAAAATATAATTTCTTTTCTTTTAATAATGTAATCTACAGGCAATCCTCTGGAGTCGCGATGGGTTCACCATGTGGGGGGGCATTTGCCAATTGTGTCATGGCACAATGGGAAAACAAATTATTGTTTAACAACACATTATTTAAGGAACATGTCGCCTGGTACACCAGGTACCAGGACGACATGTTCTTTTTATGGAAAGGGCCGCTGGAAATGGTAACAGCATTTATAAATGATATTAAGACATTGACTGATTTCTTAGATTTCACATATGAGGTCAACAAAATGGAGATCAGTTTTTTAGATATAGAATTAAGTAAAGACATCGAGGCATCCAGATTCATTAGCAAGATCCACCGAAAACCCACCTACTCTAATGGTTTTCTCCATTTCAGTAGTTGCCACCCTTACCATCAAAAAAAGCAGTAGTGAAAGGCCAGATGGTAAGGGTGGCACGTATGATTACTAAGGATATGGATTTCCAGAATGAATGCAGTAACTTGAGTACCATGTTTTTAAATAGAGGTTATCCGGATTCATTAATACTGGAAGTTAAATCTGAGGTGGTGTTTAAAAGAGAATCTGGACATTTTAGACCTATTCTAAGTAGGCAAGACTTACCCGTAGGACCTAACCAACAGACAGCTGAGGTTGAGGATAGAAATCCCAATGTGTCTGATATTGGGGTGAGGTTCCTATGTACGTTCTCTGTGGACCATCATTTTATTAGGAACATCTTACAGAAGAACTGGGTAAATATAGTGGAAGATAAACATTTAAAACAATTGTTTGGCAATTCACCAAACATTACTTTTAGAAAGGGGTTTAATTTAAAGGCCTTATTAGAAAGGAACAATAACAAGGGTTTCCAGAGGCAAAAGGGGATGACTAGGTGCGGGTTTTGTAATCAATGTAAATTCATACAAGAGGGGTGTAATGTATTAATAAATGGTGAGAAATATAAATTGATGGGGAGCTTTAGTTGCATTTCTAAAGCAGTGGTCTATCTAGCGAGCTGTAAGAATTGCTCAGCTTTCTATATTGGAAAGACTGAGCGGGCACTGCATAAGAGAATTTATGAACATTTGTATGCAATATCTAGGAAGGATGTTAACAACGCGCTAGCTTGCCACATTATTGAACACAAAGACCATCTCTTTAATTTTACTGTCTTGAAGCAAATTAAGACAGATCCTTATTTAGGCCCATGGCAGACCTTGTTAGAAAAAGAAGAACTTTTATGGCAATTAAGGACGGCCGCACATATATTTCCAGGTTTAAACGAATCTGTTTCTTTAACCTGCATATTAAAACTTTTAGCCTTGAGGAGATAGTAATTTAGTTCTTTAAGGTAGGGGTAGAGTTTATATTTATAATTTTATACAGATTTTTTGCACATAAGCATTGTTGAGAGGGGTAACATTTGGAGTATGCAAGAGATTTATGTATATATGTTTCTTTATTTATTTTATATTTTCTAATTTAATTCATTGTATTTATTCTGATTTATTATTATTTTAAGCGATATATATATATATATATATATATATATACATATTGGTGATATTATATTAACACCATTTTATTGGTTATATTGCACATACAATTTGCTAAATTTGTATTTTTGAAGTTAAGGTCCCATTAGATTTATGAAATGGAGCACTTCTGTATGTTTATTTGGATGAATAACTGTTATTTATGACCGGAGTGATAATAACATCTTTCTATACCAACATACCTGTAGATTACTTTAATATTTAGTATTTTGAATCAATGAACAAATACTATTTTTATGTTTAATAGTTATTGTTTAATTTATTAATTTATATTAATATACTGTTGGCTGACAGATTTATGGTAAGGTTTAGAATGTAGATGGTTCAAGTCTATTTGTGCGTTTCATAGGTATCCATTCGTGTTATAAAGGACATTTGTTAACGTGGATTTAAACAAGCCTTTTTTAATAACAATTTTTAAACAACTTTTAGAAGATCTGTATGAGACCAACCCCTAATGAGAGGTTGTTAATTGAATAATTGCTGTTCTATTTAATATGGAGATGGATAGTCATTTAATGTTTTGTCTTCGTCTGAGGAAGGAAGGATACAAAGCCTTCCGAAAGTGCTTGTTTTAAAATAAAGGTTCTTACGTTTATTTTACACAGTTTTCGTTGCTTCATCTTACTTTATATTTGGATTATTGCAGTGGCTGTTATCGTATCTCTGTAAGAGCTGACTTTGGTGGTGTGTTCCCTCTGCGTTTTTGTTTTCATTGACTTGAAAAATAAGGCTAAAACATGCATATTTGGTGATTTAAGGGATGAGTCGATAAAAGACAAGCTTGTGTGTGGTATTAAAAATGATGCAGTGAGAAAGATTTTGCTTCAAGATAGTGATTTAACTTTGAATAGGGCTATAGAGATTTGTCAAGTATAAGAGCTCGCAGAAAAGAACACAAACATGCTTACAAATGAGAAATGCATGCTTCCAGCACCTTCCAAAGCTAATGTTGATAGTATGCAGCATGTGGTTAAAAGATACAGGCCAAAGGGTAGAGCTGCCACTGTCCTAACCTCAGTGAAACCCAGATCTTTTCTAGACAATTCCAAGATGTGATCTGTAATGTGGACATGTTCAGTGAAGCACAAGGGTTAGTCAGCAAGCTCAAAGCATGTGCCCTCACCTAGCCTCATAGTCAAATGTCATAATTGTGGTTGAAATCATGAATCTAAAAGATAAAAGTGCTTAGGTTTTGGTCAGTAATGTGCCCTCACCTAGCCTCATAATCAAATGTCATAATTGTGGTGGAAATCATGAATCTAAAAGATAAAAGTGCTTAGGTTTTGGTCAGCAATGCCATTATTTTATTAAAAGAGAACATTCCAAGAGACAAGTTAATCAATAAGAGAGCTGTGACCCTACCTTTTATGTTGCCAGTGTGTCTGTGCTTGGTGGAACAGTCAGTGCAATAGATGTGTGGGAAAGAGTGAAGTATTTTGTACTGTTTGGATTAATGGGATATCCATAGAGTTCAAAGTTGATACTAGTTCAAAGTGCAATGTTATGACAACAGAAACATTTGCTAGAGTAAGAGCTAGTGAGAAGCTTGATTTTGCTACGTGTGTGAAGCTTCTTGCTTATGGTGGTAAAGAAATTTAAACCGAAGACTCAGTAGTGCTTTCATGTTACTCTGCTGGGAATAGCTATGACTTGCAATTTTACGTAGTCAAAAGGCACATACAGTCATTATTTGGCCTCAGAGATGGTTTGAAAATGGGACTACTTTCATTTAATGAGAAAGTCCACCATGGAAGCTTGAAAGACAACTGTTCTAATTTAACCCAATTTCTTCTACCTACGCTGATCTTTTCGAAGACAAACTTGGCAAACTCCCAGTTGTGTACTTCATGAAGTTAGAGCCTGAAGTCAGCCCAGTCGTAAGATCAGCAAAGAAATTTCCAGTAGCTATGCAGGGTAGAGTCAAAGCTGAGGTAGATAGAATCGTGCCGCAAGTAGTGATTTGTCCAAGTTGGTTTGTAGAAGATCCAACTGAATGGGTATCCTCCATGGTAGTAGCTCATAAGGAAACCTCAAATGATATTAGAATATGTATTGATCTACGAGACTTGAACAAAGCACTAAAATGACCTCATCATCAAATACATACAGTTTAAGAAGTTGCTGTTTTTATGCCAAATACCACTGTTTTTCTGTTTTAGATTCAAAAAGTTTGTTTTGGCAAATTTAGCTTGTCGGGAAATCTTCATTGCTAAGCACTTTCAGTACTCCTTTTGGCAAGTTCAGATTTTTGAGAATGCCATTTCGGATAAATTCTGCCAGTGAAGTGTTTCAGCATGCAATCAAACAATTTTTTTCTGGATATCCATGTGCTATTATAGTAGATGGTATTCTTGTAGGAGGCAATGGTGAAGTCGAAAATGACAGAAACCTCAGGAAAGTTTTAGATCAAGCTCATGAAGTGAATCTCAAGCTAAATACTCAGAAGTGCAAATTCAGGCTATGAGAAGTTACTTATGTTGGTCAATTGTTTACTAATTCAGGCTTATGACCAGATCCTTCCAAGCAATTCTTGAGTTGCCACCTCCAGACAATGTTCAAGCCCTACATTTTCTTGGCATAGTTAACTATCTAGGTGAGTTCATTTCAGATTTGAGCCAACTTTCAGCACCACTTAGAATGCTGACCCAGAAAGATGTAACCTGGTCCTGGTTAGAATAACATCAGGGAAGATTTGATGTCCTCTAACAGAGAATTGCCACCTACTTTATGATACTGTGATGTTCACAAAACAGTAACTCTTTCTTGTGATGCTTCCAATTTTGGTCTTGGTACAGTCATTCTTCTAGAGGATAGACCAGTAGCCTATGCACTGATAACCTTGACTAAAACAGAGATGCAGTATGCTCAGATAAAGAACTCTTGGCAATTGTGTTTGCATGTTCGAAGTTCCGTGAGTCTATTTATGGCAGACCTATTCAAATTGAGACGGAGCACCAGCCTCCAGTCACTATTTTGAAAAAGCCTATGCACACAGCTCCTGTGAGATTGCAATGCATGATGTTGAAATTACAAAAGTATTATTTCAATCTTATTTACACAAAAGGCAAACTTTTTTATCTTGCTGATACTTTATCCAGATTGCCCAGAAAAAAACACTGAACAGCATGAAAATGAGCAACTTGATTTTGAAGTCATGGAAGTGAGAAAGTTTTCTTCCACATGTCTTGATTAGCTTAGGACTCATGCAGCTTTAGATCCAATTTTCCAGAAGCTCAACCACTTTATCAGTTGAGGATGGCCATCAAAGCAATCTTGTTTACCTCTAGAAGTGCAACCATATTTTCCCTACAGAGATGAGATTTTGTCTGACAATGGTATCATCATGAAAGGCCCAAAAGTGATTGTTTCAAAATTCTTACAACAAGAGCATATAAACATCTTGCATCATGGTCACCCAGGAAATGATTCTACCAAAAGAAGGGCAAGAAGACTAGTATTTTGGGCTTCTATGTCAAGTGATATTGAGAGAGTACTTTCATCTTGTTTGGTTTGTAATAGTACTAAACCACATCAACAGAAAGAACCACTTCAGCTAAACCAGATTCCTTAACTACCTTGGTTAACAGTAGCTTAAAGCCATTTTCAAATGGAATGGTCAACATTACTTGGTGTTAGTAGACTCTTATTCAAATTGGTTTGAGATTGACCTACTTCCGAATCTCACATCCAATGCTGTCATTACTAAGTTGAAGAGACATTTTTCTGTTCATGGTAGTCTGCACAAAGTTATTTCTGATAATGGTGCACAGTTTACAAGCCAGCATTTCGACAGATCTGGTGACGAGTGGGACTTTCTTCATGTTATGAGTAGTCCTGAATACCCACAGTCAAATGGTTTAGTGGAATGTGCAGTTCAAAGTGCAAAACAGTTGTTAGAGAAGTCAAACTGAGATAATATCAATGTTTTTCCTGAATCTCCTGAATCTCAGAAACACTCCTCATGATAATCATCTGGGTTCACCTGCCCAGAGAAACCAAAACCACACTAACAATCAGTAGCATTTTCATGGTTCCATGTGTTAAGAACAACAAAGCAATGAAAGCTCAACTCCTGAAAAAGCATTTGTCCCAGAAGTCCTATTATTATAAGACCAGCAAACCACTCAATCCATTACAAGAAGTGGAGATAGTGAGGATGTGGACAGCAAAAGGTTTTGATCAGATTGGAGTAATAAAAAGTTTATGTCCAGAGCCAAGATCATACATTGTAGAATCCCAAGGAATAGAATTTATATGGAATCAGAAACATTTAGTACCAGTGTTGATGCTAGTATTGCAGCATCTTGCCTGTGATAAAGACTTTAGTTCTCAGAGTGACTTATCCAATGTTCCAGTTCCAGAGGACATTCCAGCAAATATCCCTGTTGCTGAGAATATCCCTGAGAATCCTAAAGCAGATCATTCACCAATGACAGTCCTTGTTGCTAAACCCAGTACTAACGACTGCATTACAAGATCGGGTTGCATTTCTCGACCATGTTCCAGATACACGGCAACTTGGACATGAATGTTGTTTTATTCATTTTTGTCTCTATAATTTGCATGCCTATTCAAATGTCATTATTATCGCAAGACAGCTCAATAAAGATGGAAGATGTTGATCAGAGTGTTATGTAGCTTTAAGAAGCTTTGCAGTGAGCTAGCACATGTATATAAATATTAAGCATGTGCAATCAAGACTGCCATTTTGTAGAGAGCTGAGAGGTGTAAGCATGTATGTATGTGTAGTAGTCAGTCAGGTAGTTCGTTTATATTTTATATTGCTGCTACCAATACTGATGTGTTTGTATGTAATGTTGTTTTTCTTTCGGCTTTTCCCGGTTAGGGGTTGCCACAGCAGAACTCCGGTCCGCTAATGATTGGCAGTCGATTTTTATGGTGCCGTGGTGCCAGCCTGATGCCCAACCTTCAACGAAGGCACTCCCATTCACGCATGTCTTTCGAACGCCACTCGACTGTGGGGAGAACATGCAGACTCCACACAGAAGGTGCTCCAGCCGAGAATTGAACAGGAGAACCACTTGCTGTGAGGCGACAACGCTATCGCTGCACCACCGCAGCTTGTGTTTGTATGTAATAAAGTATGTAATAAGGTATGTAAATGAACAACCAAGCCTCTTCAGCTTAGCTATCTACACAAGACAAGCAACACCAAACATAAATAACACATCAATAAAAGCTCTACTTATATATTCATCTATTATTATTTTTTTCAATATTGCCCACTGGAGAAACACAAAACTTCAGGTATTAAAATATAAAAGGCTATGTGGTTGTAACATATCACAGTTACACCCAAACAATGATTTGATCCAAAAAGGAATAACAGAAACAAACCTCTTATAAAAAGGTTTTTAGTTGTAAGAACACACAAAGGGAACTTAGCTCCCCTACCCCAAAAACAACAGGCAAATGACAAGTTTGTACCAAGCAAGGAGTAACAACACATCAGCCAATTGTTATACATGGTTTCCAACAAATTCTCACAAAATGTGTACACATTTACCACAGAAATGTCATTTTTATACAATTGCCAGTAACCTCTATTTGGGCCCAACACTCCTCTAGAGGTGTCTATGGACTGTCTTTGAAGGATAACACCTCTGTGTCATTAACAATATAGGACATTTGCATTTCATTCAAATAACACAGAAAAGTGTACGATAAACAGTTGCAGCAATAACACTTGTGATGAAAGTTAATAAAGCTGTGTATCTCAGAAAGTAAAATCCCATGACAAAATGGCTATCTCATCAGTAAATTTCTAAGAAGTGCATACAGAGAAAAGTTGCATTTGGTAATGTATATATATATATATATATATATATATATATATATATATATACACACATATATATACATATATATATATATATATATATATATATATATATATATATATATATATATATATATATAATGTATATAAATATTTTCCTAGAAACATGTGAGCAAATCTGGTATGTAACTGAAAAATTCAATCATACCTTCTCAAGATCTGAAGTCCTCTGTGCAAAAAAATCCAAAGTAATATCAATATTCTTCTGTGTTCTCCACATACACAACTCTCCTCACCTTCAGCTTCCCTAGCTACATGGTTCATAGGTTCATAGGCAGGTACTAGGCTATTGGCCCTAGGACCTATATGAGCCTAGCCAAAAAGGTACCCTGGCTTTCGCCACCCAAGAAAATTATTTTTCTATGCCACGGTTGAGCAGAGCCACAGAAGTGATCCCCGGGGTGAATTTCCTATCTCCCATCCAATCATCAAGATTTTTCTTGAAGAGTGCTAATGAGGAGCTTTGTTTGATATAGATAGGTAGTTTGTTCTAGAGTATGGGAAGTCTCTGGGACAGTAATCTATCCCTCCAGCATGTTCTGTTTATTGTGGTGACAAGGTTTAGGTCCCTGGATCATATAGCTCGTAGGGATTGGGATTTATTTAAGTGGAGCATGTCTAAAAGCTCTGGGTTTGACATAGCTTTGTGTGTTAGGCAGAGATCGCCTCTGAGTAGGCGATATGCGATGGAGTAAAGCTGCAGTTTTTTGAGACGGTCTGCGTAGGGCATCTGTTTGAGGCTGGCAATCCTCTTTGTGAGGTATTTCTGTGGCCTTTCCAGTTGTTGTAGATGTCTTGTGAGGTACATACCAAAAGGGGCATTGTACTCTATAATGGGTCTAATGAGTGATGAGTAGAGGGGAACAATGACCTCTTTTTTCCTGGATGAGAAACCTTTTGTGATGAGGTGTGCCACATAGAAGTATTTCCTGACTACTGTGGCGATGTGATTATCAAAGGAGAGACTACTGTCCACCTGTGTCCCAAGGTCTCTTATCACACTTTTGGTGTTAGGTAGACTACCGCCTATGTGGTAGTTCATGGGTACACAGCTTTTACCAAAAGGGATGACAATGCACTTTTTGGCATTGAGCCTGAGGCCACGGCATTGACACCAGGCATCTGTCTCAGCGAGGCCCTTTTGTAGGATGCCCACTTCTTTTTGAGTTTTGATTATGGCTCCTAGTTTGCAGTCATCTGCAAACTTCATTAGCCAAAGACCTTCTGTGTTGGCCTTTACTTCAGAGAAGTAGATACCAAACAGGAGAAGACCCAGGACTGAACCCTGTGGTACTCCACTTGTCACTGGTCTGAAGTTGGATTTGGAGTCTGCTACTTTCACAGTGTGGGTTCTGTCAGTGAGCCAGTTGGCAACCCATCTTGTGACATAGGGATTTATACCTAGTGTATTGAGTTTATCTATAATTCCAGAGTGGGGGATGGTGTCGAAAGCCTTGGCGAGATCTAGATAGGCTGTGTGAACCACCTTGCCCTCATCTATGGCTTTGGTGACTGCTTCAAAGAAGTCTATCAGGTTTAGGAAACATGATCTGCCTTTTACAAAGCCAAACTGGGTGGGGTCCTAAGTTTGGAGATTACCAATGTCATTGTTTATAAGTTCCATGATGATACATTCCATAGTCTTGTAGATCAGGCTCGTTAGGCTAATGGGGCGGTAGTTTCCAGGGTCTGTGATGGCTCCCCTTTTGTGGAGTGGGATAACTGTTGCTGTGCGCCATTCAGTGGGCACATTGCCAGAGGTGAGGCTATGATTGAACATGGTACTTAGGTGGTTTGCCAGTTCATTCTGTAGTTCATGTAGAACACAGCCTGGGATGTTGTCAGGACCCATGGATGTTGTGTTCTTGGCTTTGGATAGTGTGTTTTTTACCTGTGCAGCCTTGATTACAGGAACTTCGCATTCTTCTGGTATAGAGATGGGCCCTTTAGGGGATGACAGGGGCGTAAAGTTAGTACTGAACCTATCTGCCAGGATATTGGCAATATCAGTTGGTTCTGTATATTTAGTGCCATTGTGCTGTAACTCAGAGCAGATCTGAGTGTTGCCATTGAGATTCTTGACATAGCTATAGAATGCTTTGTGGTTGTCTTTAGAGTCAGTGGCGATTTTTTTGTTTTCATAACTAGCTTTGGAGGATTTTTTGAGGGATCTCAGCTTCTTACTGAGGCTGACCAGGGAGTTTCTCCAATCATGGGATGTTACTTTTTTTTTTTGCAACAGTTTCTTTCTTCTGTTGTAGAGTTTGTTTATGGCAGCAGACCACCAGATTGGCTTCCTTTTTTTGAGGATAACATCTTGGTTCTGTTAGGGATTGCATGATCCATGCACTCGTGTAAGTGCTTATAAAGTGCATTTGTGTAGGATTCAACAGTCATACCTCTATTGTACGAAAGCATGGGTGTCGTGAAGTTTGCCACTTCTGTCTTAAGAAGTGTGAAGTTGGCTTTGGAGAAATTTTTTACTGTGGTTTCCCTAATGGGGGTGGGGGAGGGATGTGGAAGTCTAGGGTGATTATCTTGTGGTCGGATCTGACCAACGAGGAATTGACCTCTGGTGTGGAGCACTGGTTGCCCATGTTGGTAATAACCAGGTCTAGGATATTGCTGCCCTTGGTGGGGGTGTGGATAAGTTGATCCATGGCATTGGAATTTATGAATTCCAGAAAACGTTGAGCACAAGAGTTGGTACATGAGTAGTTTTCCCATTTAATGGTAGGGTAGTTGAAATTGCCCATTATTAGGGTATTAGGTTGTACCCTAATATTTTCCATTGTATCAAGAAATGAGGAGTGGGAGTCCTGGGGCATGGTGGGGGATCTGTAGCAAGCTACAATTTGGATTGCGGTCTTGCCCAGAGTTAGTTGCACTTGGATAATCTCTGATGCATTATGCTGAGCAACTAGCCTGGAGGTGTGGATATCCTTAATGAATATGGACACGCCTCCACCTTTAGTGTTTCGGTCCATGTTAGGTGGCCAAAAGGTGTGGTATGAATTACAGCCTGGTAATGCAGGGGTACTCTCTGGAGCCTAGAACCAGGTCTCTGTCACTGCACAGATGTTGATGTTCTCCATTTTAAGGAGTGCCTCGAGTGAGTGCATTTTGAGGTTTAGACTTCTAGCATTGAGTAGCAATACCCTCAGATTCTTCTTGCCTGTACCTGTTAGGGTGGTGAATTTGTCATTTGAACCTTGCCTAAAAAAGGCACTATAGGGGTGGCTAGAGCCTTAGCCAGTATCCGGAATCTCAGGGGCGACAGGTGCAGGCCATCTCTGGCAAAGCACCGTGGTTTGTCGATCATGTCTTCCCAGACAGACAGATACTGGATCCCCTTAGAATGACACCAGAAGCTTAGCCAATTGTTGAAGTCAATCATTTTGTCCTTGTACTGTGGTATCATTCTGGGTGATGGCAGGATGCTACTCAGGGCTAAGGTCATACCTGCCTGGGCTACAAGATCAGACAGCTCCTCCATGTCCCTTTTCATGTAGCCCAAGGAGGTACATCTCAGGTCATTCACACCAACATGGACAATGACAGAGTCATATTTGTACTTGTGGAGTGACCTGAGTGCATGCGTTATGTGGCGGATCCTGGCACCTGACAGGCAGCTGACAGTAACTTTCTCCTTGTTTAGCCTGGTGAGTGGAACATCATTGTGCCTGACTATAGAGTCACCTATGACTAGAGTGTTGGGCATGTTGTTATGCCTTATGGGCTGTGGTTAAGTGGTACACTGAGTTTGTGGGCTATGTGTCATTTGGGTTACCTTTTTATAATGTAGATTAAGGCCTGTGGCATGGTGAAAATGAAAAAGAAATGTGTGAACCCATTAGAATTGCTGAGTCCAAACAATTTTTCATATAGGTTCATAGGTTCATAGGTAGGTACTAGGCTATCGGCCCTGGGGCCTATACAAGCCCAGCCAAAAAGGTACCCTGGCTTTTGCCACCCAAGAAAATAATTTTCCTGTGCCACTGTCGAGCAGAGCCACAGAGGTGATCCCCGGGGTGAATTTCCTATTTCTCATCCAACCATCAAGATTTTTCTTGAAGAGTGCTAATGAGGTGCTTTTTTTGATATAGATAGGTAGTTTATTACAGAGTATGGGAAGTCTCTGGGACAGGAATCTATCCCTCCGGCATGTTCTGTTTATTTTGGTGACAAGGTTTAGGGCCCTAGAGCGTGTAGCTTGGAGGGATTGGGATTTCTTTAAGTGGAGCATGTCCAACAGCTCTGGGTTTGAAATAGCTTTGTATGTTAGGCAGAGATCACCTCTGAGTAGGCGATATGTGACGGAGTAAAGCTGGAGTTTTTTGAGATGGTCTGCATAGGGCATCTGTTTGAGGCCAGTAAGCCTCTTTGTGAGGTATTTCTGTGGCCTTTCCAGTTGTTGTAGATGTCTTGTGGGTACATACCAAAATGGGTGTTGTACTCTATAATGGATCTAATGAGTGATGAGTAGAGGGGAACAATGACCTCTTTTTTTCTGGATGAGAAACCTTTTGTGATGAGGTGTGACACTAGAAGGATTTCCTGACTACCGTGGCAATGTGATTATCAAAGGAGAGACTACTGTCAACCTGTGTCCCAAGGTCTCTTATCACACTTTCAGTGTTAAGTATACTACCGCCTATGTTGTAGTTCATGGGTACAGAGTTTTTACCAAAGGGGATGACAATGCACTTTCTGGCATTGAGCTTGAGGCAATGGCTTTGACACCAGGCATCTGTCTCAGTGAGGCCCTTTTGTAGGATGTCCACATCGTTAGGAGTTTCAATTATGGCTCCTAGTTTGCAGTCATCTGTGAACTTCATTAGCCAAAGACCTTCTGTGTTAGCGTGTACTTCAGAGAAGTAGATACCAAACAGGAGAGGTCCCAGGACTGAACCCTGTGGTACTCCACTTGTCACTGGTCTGACGTCGGATTTGGAGTCTGCTACTTTCACAGTGTGGGTTCTGTCAGTGAGCCAGTTGGCAACCCATCTTGTGACATAGGGATTTATATCTAGTTTAGTGAGTTTATCTATAATTCCAGAGTGGGGGATGGTGTTGAACGCCTTGGCAAGATCTAGATAGGCTGTGTGAACCACCTTACCCTTGTCTACGGCTTTGGTGACTGCTTCAAAGAAGTCTATCAGGTTTAGGAGACATGATCTGCCTTTTACAAACCCGAGCTGGGTGGGATCCAGAGTTTGGAGATTACCAATGTATTTGTTTATAAGTTTCATGATGATATGATCCATGGCCTTGCAGACCAGGCTCATCAGGCTAATGGGGTGGTAGTTCCCGCGGTCCGTGGTGGCTCCCCCCTTGTGGAGTGGGATAACCGTTGCTGTGCACCATTCAGCAGGCACAATGCCTGAGGTGAGGCTATGATTGAACATGGTACTTAGGTGGGGTGCCAGTTCATTCTGTAGTTCATGTAGAATGCAGCCTGGGATGTTGTCTGGTCCCATGGATGCTGTGTTCTTGCCTTTGGAGAGTGTGGTTTTTACCTGTGCAGCCGTGATTACAGGAACTTTGCATTCTTCAGGCATAGAGATCGGCTCTTTAAGGGGTGAGAGTGGGGTAAAGTTAGCACTGAACCTAATCTGTCAGGATGTTGGCAATATCAGTTGAGTCTGTATATTAAGTGCTATTGTGCTGTAACTCAGAGCATGTCTGAGTGTTGCCATTGAGATTCCTAACATAGCTATAGAATGTTTTGTGGTTGTTTTTAGAATCAGTGGTGATTTTGTTTTCGTAACTAGCTTTGGAGGATTTTATCAGGGATCGCAGCTTCTTACTGAGGCTGACCAGGGAGCTCCTCCACTCGTGGGATTTTACTCTCTTTTGCAAGAGTTTCTTCCTTCTGTTGTACAGTTTGTTTAGGGCAGAGGGCCACCAGATTGGCTTCCTTTTTTTGGAGGATAGCGTCTTGGTTCTGATTGGGATAGCATGATCCATGCACTCATGTACGTGCTTTTAAAGTGCATTTGTGTAGGATTCATTAGTCGTAACTGTATTGTCCATCTGCATGGGTGTCATGAAGTTCACCACTTCTGTCTTAAGAAGCATGAAGTTGGCTTTGGAGAAATTATTTACCATGGTTTCCTTAATGGGAGGTGGAGGCAGGATGTGGATATCTAGGGTAATTAGCTTATGGTCGGATTGGACCAATGAGGCATTGACTTCAGGTGTGGAACTCATATTGGTAATGACTAGATCTAGGATATTGTTGCCCCAGGTGGGGGTGTGGATAAGTTGATCCAGGGCATTGGAGTTAATGAATTCCAGAAAGCGTTGAGTGAAGGAGTTGGTACATGAGTAGTTTTCCCAGTTAATGGTGGGGTAGCTGAAATCGCCCATTATTAGGGTGTTTGGTTGAACCCTAATATTTTCCAGTACATCAAGAAAAGAGGAGTGGGAATCCTGGGGCATGGTGGGTGAGTTGTAGCAAGCTACAATTTGGATTGCAGTTTTGCCCAGAGTTAGTTGCACTTGGATAACCTTGGCTGCATTATGCTGAGCAACTAGCCTGGAAGTGTGGATATCCTTAATGAATATGGACATACCTTCACCTTTGGTGTTCCGGTCCAGGTTACATGGCCGAAAAGTGTGGTATAAGTTATAGCCTGGTAGTGCAGGAGTGCTCTCTGGAGCCTTGAACCAGGTCTCAGTCACTGCACAGATATCAATGTTCTCCATTTTAAGGAGTGCCTTGAGTGAGTGCATTTTGAGATTTAGACTTCTAGCATTGAGTAGCATCACCCTCAGTTTTTGCTTGCCTGTTCCTGTTACAGTGGTGAATTTGTCATTTGAACTTTGCCTAAAAAAGGCACTATAGGGGCAGCAAGAACCTTAGCCAGTATCCGGAATCACAGGGGTGGCAGGTGCAGGCCATCTCTGGCAAAACATCGTGGTCTGTCGACCATGTCATCCCAGGCAGAGAGATACTGGATCCCTTTAGAATAGCACCAGACGCTTAGCCAATTGTTGAAGTCAATCATTTTGTCCTTGTACTGCGGCATCATTCTGAGTGATGGCAGAATGCTACTCAGGGCTAGGCTCATACCTGCCTGGGCTACAAGATCAGAGAGCGCTTCCATGTCTCTTTTCATGTAGTCCAGGGAGGTACGTCTCAGGTCATTCACAACAACATGGACAATGACAGAGTCATATTTGTACTTGTTGTGGGTTGACCTGAGTGCATGGGTTATGTGGCGGATCCTGGCACCTGACAGGCAGTTGACAGTAAACTTCTCCTTGTTTAGCCTGGTGAGTGGGACATCAGTGTGCCTGACTATAGATTTGCCTATAACTAGTGTGTTGGGTATGTTTTGCCTTATTGGCTGTGGTTGAGTGGCACACTGAGTCTGCGGGCTATGTGTCATTTGGGTTGTGTTGGGGGGTGGAGGTTGTTTGCATTTCTGCTTTGGAGGTCTCTGTTGCTTGAGCAGATTATTATTGAAAGCCTCTGTGAATGTTTTTGTGTTTCTATGTGTGAATTTTGGTGGTGTAGATTTACTGAGACTATGTGATGAGTGTGGTGTGGTGCAAGTGTTTACCTTCTCCTCTTGACTGTCAAGTTCAGTCTTGGTTGGAGAGAGCTTTACCTCCAGTTTGGCTAGATAAGTGCATCTCTCACGTGTTGTAGTATTGGGTGGTAGGAGGAGAGAGTTGTCTGTGTACATGAGGCAATTTCTACATTGCCCCAAGATGCCCAGATTCATCAGAAAAACAGGAGAGAACACTGGGAGCTGACCACTGGACATGACTGAATAAAAAAACTATTTTCCTCTAGATAAGTGAGGAAAGTGAGTACCAGAGCTGTTTTTCTCTAAGCAAGTGAGGAAAGTAAGTAACAAAACTGTTTTCCTCTAGGTAATGAGGAAGGTTGAGTGTTGTAGTAATTAATAGGTTATTTAGTGCTTACAAGTTCTGAACAAGTGCTGATCACTAATAAGCAAATTCAAGTGCTAAAAGTAAGAATCTGTATCTGGACTAAACTAGTTACAGGAAAGGTGAGAAACAAGTGCAAATGTGGGCTTTTAAATCAGAAAGTTGAGAGAGATGAAAAAACTGCCCAAACAGCCAATAACTACAATTTCTGGGCCAGAACCACTCCTTATGTGGTAGATAGGTTACCTAGTGCTTACCACTCCCACTGATAAGCGAGAAGGCTTCCCTCCAACACAAAAAGCTTGGGGTGGGCTCAGAATCTTACATACAGTCCTGGATACAGCAAATCTGAATCTGGACTACACTAGTTACAGGAAAGGTATTTTATATATATATATATATATATATATATATATATATATATATATATACAGACAAGTAGCTAAAACAGCAGTCAAAACAATTCAAAAGCAGTGCAAGCTAGCACACTTGAGTATGTAGCAATGTTAGACCAAACAGTTTAAAAAATGCAATTAAATTAAAAATGACTAAAAACAATGCAGAAGGAGTCTATTAGGTAGAATGAGGTAAAGAGATGGGACTGGGGGGAGTGTCCCAGATCAAATCTACAGTGGGGGCGGGCAACTGCAAAACCCTGCAAATTTAAACAACAACACAGGAATAGGGAAGGTGGGTACGGGAAAACCAACACCTTCAGCAAAGATCTGAAAAACTATACACTGAAGCAAAAATAACAGTGCACAACTCTGAAGTCAGCCAGCAATGATATAAAATTAGTCAAACAACAATTACCAGTACACAACTCTGAAGTGCCAGAAAAATATACTCAGCTCTGTATATCTCCAGACAGTTTGAAGAGCACTCTTTCAGGACACAGGAAGGCTCCAGCAATGATTCCCTCAGTATTAGTTGCTAATGGATTGCAATTGTGAATGGTTACTAGTAGGGAGAAAGAAAACACAATATCAATTGAGAGTCTCTTACAACCAGTGGTGTGTCACCCAGGTTATACTTACAAAGTGTATAAGTAATTGTATCAAGGTTTTAAATGGAAGTGAGCAGCACACATTTCTCAGTTTCTGTTCACTAATATCCAAACTCCCCTTCCTTTGTTGAAAAGTGTAAATTATTGTCATTTAATATTCTCATACATTTTAAGGACTATGATACAAAATGCCTTACATGTCTGCGATTATTGCACACATACTAGAAGAATGAGCCCAATACAAAGAGAAGACAAAGATGCGTTGCTGCAAACAGTACTCATACATTGATTGTGTGATCAGTCAATGTACTAAGTATGTAATTAATATATGTACAAAAATCTGGGAGTGTACAAGTGTTATATGTTTTGTTAATACTGGAGATGAAATGGGACTTTCTTGATTTGCATTCTTGCTGTAAAGCCGTTTCTGTGGCAAAGAGGGATAAGACATCCTTACTCTGTTTTTTAGTTTCATTGGTGTGACAATACAAACCCAGACTGGTATAAAAATCTGTAATGTGTGCTAAAATTTATTTTGTAATGTTGTTAATGGTTTTTTAATCTTAATATTTGCACTGCACATGGCTTAGAGCAAACATGGTGAAATTGATAAATAAAATAAATGTCATGTAACTTACTTCTATATTCTTACTTCAAACACTGGACCCCACCCAGTTTGGGTTTGTGAAGGGCCGATCATGTCTCCTGAATTTGATTGACTTCTTCGAATCAGTCTCCAGAGCCGTGGACAAAGGTAAGTCAGTCCACACAGCCTATCTGGACCTTGCCAAGGCCTTTGACACAATCCCCCACTCTGGAATCATAGATAGACTTACTAAGCTGGGCATTAATCCCTACATCACTTGATGGGTTGCCAACTGGCTTACTGACAGAACCCACACTGTAAAAGTAGCCGACTCCAAATTCAGCTCCAGACAAGTGACAAATGGAGTACCTCAGGGTTCAGTCCTGGAACCGCTCTTGTTTGGCATCTACTTCTCTGAAGTACATGCCAACACTAAGGGACTCTGGCTAACAAAGTTCACAGATGACTGCAAACTGGGAGCCATTATTGAATCCCCAAATGATGTGGATACTCTACAAAAGGGCCTTACAGAAACAGATGCTTGGTGGCAGAGCCATGGGCTCAAGCTCAATGCCAAGAAATTTGTAGTTATCCCCTTTGGGAAAAAACATGTACCTGTGAATTACCACACTGGTGGCAGTACACTAAACACCGAAAGTGTGATAAGAGACGTAGGGACACATGTGGACAGTGGTCTCACCTTCGATGAAAACATCGCCACAACAGCCAGGAAATCCTTCTATGTCACACACCTCATCACTAAGGGCTTTTCATCCAGAAAAAAGGAGGTCATTGTCCCACTGTACTCATCCCTCATTAGACCCTTTATAGAATACAACACCCCATTTGGTATGTACCTCTCAAGACATCTGCAACAACTGGAAAGGCCACAGAAATACCTCACTAAAACAATCACAGGCCTAAAGCAGATGCCCTATGCTGACCGCCTTAAAAAAACTTCAGCTATACTCTGTCATATATCATCTACTCAAAGGCGCTCTCTGCTTAACATACAAGGCCCTGTCAAACCCAGAGCTGTTGGACATGCTACACTTAAAGAAATCCCAATCCCTCAGAGCCACACGCTCCAGAGATCTAAACCTTGTCATCACAATAAACAAAACATGCTGGAGGGATAGGTTCCTGACCCAGAGACTCCCCAGACTCTGGTATAGACTGCCCATACATGTCAAGCAGAGCACCTCTTTGGCCCTCTTCAAAAGGAACCTTGACAATTGGATGGGAGAAAGGAAATTGACCCTGGAGATAATGTCAGTCACCCTGCTAGACAGGGGTCCAGGGAAGTAAATAGTGTGGGAAGAAATAGCCAGGGAATTGTTACAGCTAGGCTTGTATAGGTCCTAGGGCCAATAGCCTAGTGCCAATCTATAAACCTATGAATCTATATTAATGACTGCATAAATTATGTGTGCAAATCAAATGTGTGTATGTGTGTTTGTGTGTGTGTGTGTGTGTGTGTGTGTGTGTGTGTGTGTGTGTGTGTGTGTGTGTGTGTGTAGCACGCCTGCTAAATCATGCAGTATATAATATCTGTAGATCATTGTCCCACAGTTGTATTTTAAGGATGAAACCTAGTAAACACAGATTAGAAGCATAAACAATGTAAGCTTTGCCTTTCACATTTCCGTGTTGCTTACATTTGCACAGACACTGTCTAATAGCACACACAAAAAGCAGACAGAGCCCCTACAGCCAGGAAATAGATAGTAGTCAATCTCAAAACAGATACATTGTTGCATTTTTGCTTACCATCGCGCAATCCCTCTAAATGTGGTTGAGCGATGGTAAGCAATCTTCCACAACACCTGCAGGTCTAGCACACCTGCAGACAGGAAGCAGATGATTTCAAAATAGATATATTGTATGCCATATGGTTTACCATGATGCAAACATACTAAGCAGCATTGTGCAGTGGTCAGCACAAATACAGAGTAATGAATGTAAAAATATACATCTGCTGCCTAGTTGCTCCTGTGCAGCAGTTGTAAGTTAAGGATTTGAATATAGGTGAGCCTGTGTTTTAATCCAACTAAGCCAAAACATTTCTTACTCATGTTACAGTTTATTTTATATAGAAATTAACAGTATAAAATATTTATAGCATGTGCATTGCACATACACAGGATATCTGAGATATATTACATGTCTGTTGGTATCAGTACAATTATGATTGTACAATTACACAGTTACAGAGCCAGAGTAATGCTTGCCCACTCATGTTTATAAAATATAAAACAATGTAAACATAATTATAAATAACAATAAGTATGTCTAGCAATGGAGCTCATATGAATTAATGTGGGACTGAGGGTATACTGACAATTATGTTTCTATAATTATAATTGTCTTTTCTGGCCTTGAATGGATTTCAGACTTCAATGATACTCATACACACATGAATTTATAAGCCTTGTCAGGTCATACACATATATGGTTGGGTCTATTTCATAAGAGCAAATTACACAAATTGCGAACCCCATAATCTCGAATGTACTGGACCTCGAACTTCCTATTGTGGGGGGCTGCATCCCCCACACCGCCCGCTAAATATATATTCCGACTCTGAGATCACACTACAGTGAGAAAAGGGTAAATATCTCATTCTTCACTGTACTACAATCTCAGAAAAAACACTTTGAGGTCCGATACGTTCGATATTATGAGCGTTCGCAATTTGTGTGATTCGCTCATATGATATAGACCCATATAGTTAATCCTTCACTCTGCCATGAGTATTGATATTTATACAATGACCCCCCATTAATATTCCAAAACGTGCATGCTGATTGGTCAGTGTGCCCATTGTAAATCCGACTTATACTAATGGAAAAAGATCCAGTCACCCGGACTTTTTCCATTAGTATAAGTCTTTACTTTTTTTTGGTGTGTTAGACAGCAATGGAGAATAGAAGAGCTCCGTTGCTGTAATTGCGCTATGTTAAATTAGTTTAACATAGCAAGATATTTAAAAAAAAGCAACAGAGATCTTCCTTTCTCCGTTCCTTTTTTTAAAGCTATCTCGCTATGTTAAACTCGTTTAATATAGAGAGACAGCTTTAAAAAAGGGAACAGAGATCTTCCTTTCTCCGTTGCTTTTTTAGATATCTTGCTATGTTAAACTCGTTTACCATAGCGAGACAACTTTAAAAAAGCAACAGAGATCTTTCTTTCTCCGTTGCTTCCTCTACACACAGCTCTGATGTACTGCGTAAGCATACGCAGTACATCAGAACTGCTCCAGGATATGGGACAGCTGCGAAATGGCAGCATGGAGGCATTATACAATGCCATTATTTAAGAAAAGTAAGTTTTTTTTTTCTTAAATAATGTTATTATATAATAGCAATAACCCACGCCTGGGTGTGGGTAATGCTTGATTTACCCATGGTTGTCTTTGTTTGGCCACTCGGGCTTCACCCTCGTGACCAAACTACACCAACCATGGGTAAATCCAGCATTACCCACACCCAGGCATGGGTTATTTCTTAAATAATTAATGAGCATATCTGACAAGCACGTCTTTTTTTTTATAATCTGATTTTTATTGCATTTTTTACAATATACAAATACAAATACAATTTTAGGACGCACAAAACAAATAAGATCACAAGAAAAATGTGGATATAATTAGTAATACTTGCTTGATATAATATACAATCAGCTAACAATTACCAGAGATATAATTAAACTTCACTATGCAAGTGTTTTATAGTTTGACATAGGATAGTGAAAGGAAATATTTGCAGTTTCACATATTTAGTATTCATATGTGAGGATATGTAACCGTATACCTAAAATCTATTTGTTTTAACTATATACATTATATACACTCGGTTGTCACTAAGTAATGAGGTGTTAGTTTAGAGAAATTGGTTATTTCTACTGACACTAGGGTTAAAGAGTGTGGTAATAGGGCCTTTGTTATGATCTTTCATGGGTTAGAGTGCAGATGAGGACTTAAAATGAAGAGTATCTGAACCAGGGTTAACACACCAAAGGAAATGGAGATATTAGGTGAGAGGAAAGTAAAGACACGACCAAAAGAGGAAGAAGAAATAGGAAGGTTAGAACTAGGAACAATATTATTTAAGAATTTCTATAAGGTTATTCCAATATTTTTGGAAATAGTTTATTTTCTTTTTGCTTGTTGTCTTTAGTTTACTTGCCAAAACATATTTGATCACCATAGATTTAAATTCCTTCCAAGATGTTTTGGACCTGTCTAACCAGTTTAGTGTAATATAAGTTTTGAGTAGCGCACATAGTGTCACAGTGATATGTTTAATCTCATACTTATAGGAACTAGGAAATATATTCAAAATTGCCATTTCCCAGGATAGGGTTGACTTCATAAATCCCATTTTCTCAAGTTGTGTTCTTAGGGAGCACCGCAGTTTGTACACATTTTTACAGGACCAAAATATGTGGATTGTATCTGCTACTGAATGGGTTGGGCAAAAGGGCAAAGTATTTGGGTTAATTTTACTCAGGAATAATGGCATATGATAGGCATTATTGTTTATCATGAACTGAGTATATATCAACTTTTTGAAAGGGATTAATTTTATTGTTATGTCAATTGCTTCCAGTTTTTGGCCAGGTGTTAATTCCTTGTTTTGGCTATCCCAGTATTTAAAGAATAGAATATTGTCTTGGTGTTTTACTTTTTTATTACTTTATAAACATTAGAAAGCATTTTAGTCCTTAATAGAAGTTGGGCTATTAGTTGCTGATAGAGCTGAAATTCTGAAGGGGCAACTTCAATCTTGTCTGTAACCAGAGATATTAGGTATAGTATTTGTTTAATAATTATATAATATTTTTTATTGACTGCCAATGAAGTTATAATGGCTTCAAATGGTAGGTCTTTAATTTTATAGAAGTCCCATACTGTACAGTTCTTGATAAGAGGGTAGCTGTCCAGATTTAACATGTTGTTACTCAATTTGAAGTTGGGATTTCAGTGGATTGGTTGAGCCATTGTTAAGGAATTTTTCAAGCCAAGAGATGTTATCAGCTTTTGAAACCCAATGTTTTTTTATTAATATGGGGTGAATTTTATATTCTTTGAGAGTTTTATAGTTTAGGAAGATTGTTGCTCTAGGACTGATATTGGATGCATTTAAGTGTGAATTGTAGATTTTTATCCATAAGGGGTTCCGCACTTTATTTGAAGGATGGTAGTTGGTTATATGAATAATACAGCTGGCATTTATTCTATGGTAATATGTTCGAAAATCAGGAAGTGCCAGGCCTCCTTTTTCTTTGGGAAATGTTAGTTTAGTGTAGCTAATTCTGACATTTTTAGGATACCAAATAAATTTCCCCAATGTAGTATTCATTTTCAAGAAGAAAGCATTTGGAATGTTTTGATTAAGGGCAAAGAGACGGAAAAGAATTTTGGGTAGGATATTCATTTTTATAATAGCTGCTTTAGAGAGGAGGGTAAGGTTTAGATTTTTCCATCTTGCAAGATCTTCCATGACTTTAGGCCATGTTTTATACAGATTGTTATTAATTAGTTCCTGTTGGGGTGGGTAAAGTTTATGCCCAAATATTTAAGTGAATAATTAACTTTGATCTTTGTTTCTGGTTTGAAAAATTCTTTGTGACTAAGAGGGTTTAGAGGAAAAATTATTGATTTGTTAGAATTGATGGCATATTTTGAGATTTGTGAAAACTTGTCGATAAAGCCTAGGATTTTTTCTAAATCAGTTGAGGGGAGATCCAAGTAGATATTTAAGTCATCTGTGAAGGCGGCATATTTCACTGGTATTTTATATATGTAGACTGGATGGTGGAATGTTTTTTGACTTAGTTTAAACAAGAGAACTTCAAGGTAGAGATTAAATAAATAAGGTGATAATGGACAACCCTGCCTTGTACTATTTATTATTTGAATTGGATTTGAATTTTTTTGTTTATGTTTAATGTAGTAGAGGCTTTATTATAAAGGGTTGCTACCATTTTGATGAATTCAGCAGGGATGGAGAAGCGTTTCATGATTTTAAAAAGAAACTTTAAATTTACCCCATCAAAAGCTTTTTGGGCATCAACAGAAAGTGCATATTTGGGATACTTGTCGTATATTGTCATACTGGCTATGGCTTCAATGGACAGAGTGTTATCCCAAACATGCCTATTGTTCATGAAACCTAACTGGTCATGGGATATGATCTGCGGTAATATATTTTTTAGTATACATGCCAGAATAGATGATAGAATCTTTATGTCAAGGTTAATTAAAGCAATTGGACGGTAGTCATTTGGATTGAAGTTAATGTCGTTTGATTTTTGTATAAAAATAGTCTTGGAAATATTAATATATAAGTCAGAAATGCCAAAGTGGAATATATGGTTATAAACTTTGAGTAGGATGGGAGCTAGAAGTTGCTTGAAGGACTTATAGAATTCTGACACATAGCCGTCTGGGCCTGGGGCTTTACCTGGTTTCAGTTTGTTAATAGCTAAAAATATTTAATTTATGGTTATAGGTACCTTTAATAATGTCTTGTGGGTATCACTTATTGTTGGAAATTGTAATTCATCTAGAAAAGGATCATTAGGGCTTTCTAAGTCAAGTGTTTGGGGACCATAGACTTCTTCATACACTTCTTGAAATACGTGTATGATTTCTTTATCTGTGAAGAAGGATTTACCCTTATGGTTAATTTGTTTTATTATGGTAGGTGGGGGTTTGATATTTATTATCCTTGCCAGAATCTTATAGAGGGTTTGAGCACATTCAGTGTAGCTATGTATAAGTCTAGACTCCATAAGAGAGAATTGATTTAGGTGTAATTCATGCAGTTGTTTTTGTAAGGTGATCATTTGTTTTTCAATATCTGCAGAGAACTTAGTTTGCAGCTCTAACTCTAGTCTTCTTAGTTCTGTTTCTTGTGCTGAAGTACGCAATTTAAGTTGTTTTTTAATTAAAGAAGCTTTCTGGATAAGGATACCTCTAAGAGTGGCTTTAGCTGCTGCCCATTGAATGTCTAGGGAGTTATTTGACTTTTCAAAAGAGCTTGTTGTCTGTGACAGGAATTTTTGGGTTTCTTGATGAAGGGTCTTATTGTTCAAGAGGTTTGGGTTAAAGGACCAATTTGTAGGTATGCGGTTCTCAGGGTTAGGTTTGTAGATATTTAAGTTAAGGTTAATTTTGGTGTGATCAGAAATAGTTCTAGGGTCACTGCTATATATTATTTCATAAGATGAAAAGAGTGATGAGATAAAAAAAAGTCTATCCTGCACCAGGATTTGAGATATGCTGAGAAGAATGTATAATTGCTAATACAGGGGTCATTTCTGAAAAATTCAAAAGGATCAAATACATTAAAATCGTCTATCATATCACTTAGAGAGTTAGTAATACCCAAGGTTTGTTTGTTGGTTTTACAAGTTCTGTCCAGCTCCGGTCTGGTGGTCATGTTCCAGTCACCACCGAAAATCATTAGATGGTTGTGGAATTTTTCAATAAGTGAATATATTTCATATAGGAAAGAGGACTGATATAAGCAAGGCCCATAGACATTTAAAATAAGTATTTCTTTGTTATACGATGGGGTAGAACATGTTAGGTAGCACCATCTGCCTTTTGGATCCCAGCCAGTAGATATTATTAAGCCTCTGAAAGAGTTTTTAACAATTATTGCTACCCCCTTGGAGACTGTGCAGTTCCCTGCAGCAATTATTTGGTTTATCCATTTCTTTTTGGCGTCATTCACCCGTTATTCCTTTGTCAAATGCGTTTCTTGAATAAGAATAATTTCAAAGGTAGATTTTTGGATTAGGTGTAGTACTAGGTTCTTTTTTTATTTTGTAAACCTTTAATATTCAATGAATCTACTGATAACATTGGGAATTTGTTTATTGGGTTGGTAGAGTTTGGTCGTTATTGCTAGAGTTAGATGAATTTGAGTATAGAGGGATGATTAGATTATATAGGGATAAGTAACTGAAATGACAGCAGATTAGTTTATTTTTTTTGGTTGAGATAATTATAAAGCAATAGTAAGGTATAGTGACAGCCTCCCCTTTCAGACCCACCCCCCACGTGCTTAACCACATTCTACCACTATCTGAAAGAAATGAAAATATACTATTTACATAACTAACTATTTTACAAAAAATTTCAAACATTCCAAAATCCAACTTACTACACGCACTGAAACTTCTTGCTCTAAATTAACATTAGTTAATTAACTAGTTAGCTTGTGATGTAAGCCAACACATGCAATTGGCTCAGACAAAGGAGTTAACGCAAAACACATTGTACCTATGGTTGAAAATTGTTTAGACAGAATTATAACAGTAGAAATAGTCATAACAAGTAAACTAATGTAGTATTGTCCCTTTGTGGCATAACATTTTCCTCCCGGGGGCTAAGCTGTCTTAGTTGAAATGACCGCCATGCCTCATGGATGCCTTTCATGGGGTTTATATATTATTCCTTAGTGCATGTAGTATGAAGGTAAGAATCACTTTACCACTGTCAAATTAACATAAGATTCCTACCCTTCTACAAAAGGACAGTCCCATCATTGCTTTTTGGTATGCTTGTATAGCTTTTCCCCACAGTAATGCAGCGCATGTTCCACATTTAAAGACTTAGGCAATGATTAAGTGACCCCATTTAAACTTTTCATAACACATATAAATAACGTGTTTGACATTTAGGAGCGCTGTGTCTTTTTCTGACATCCGCACCCTACCAAATCTGATGTCAACTGTAGAACACATATCTATACCAATCTCAACAAAAAGTGCCACAGGTAAAATGTTCATAACAGCTAAGGAATAGCTAGGTTTGTAATACATATTTACGACACAATATAAGATAAACAACAGTATACACCTAACACATTCCCAAATAATTGTTTTGCCAAGATTGATTGCCTCAACATTAATCTCTCAGCAATCAGACTCCAGATTGTTGTTCCACCTGTGTTACCTCCGTCGCCCTGAACTGAGATGAACACATAAAAATACACATAGGCACACATGTGTGTATATACGTATATATACACACACATGCATTGTTACTCTCTATCCCTATGTCTTGAAAATCAATAGTGACAATGGGGGGGGGGGCAGGTAGGATTATAAGAGTATGAGTTAGCTTTAACTCAGTAGTGATATAGCATTTAGCTATGCTGCAACTAATCAAAGTAGTTGTGCTACAGTTGTATAAATTTAGAGTAAGGTGAGAGAGGGATTAGGATGAAACACTGCAATTATTTCTGTAACAAAAAATATGACAAACCAAACCAAGGTAGAAGCCGGCCGCACAAAACACAACCCCAGATCCACCCCAAAACACCCACCATGAGTGCCCTTGCAGCAACACCAACCGCTTCATCAGATGTATAACTGCAAAAGCGCCCACAACAAACATTCCGGAACAAATCCGGAACTGCGGTCCACGCGGCCAGCCTCCACCCCGGTCCAGTCCACCATACACTCCGTTATTGGAGTATATATTGTTTTATTCTTGAGTGAACCATTTATCTTGTCTGCCACCTATAGTTTTTGGATCAAACAATTATTACAGTGTTTGGTGTACTTTACAAGAAAATACCACCATCTACTGGCCAATCTTACATTTAGTTGCACAACTGGTCAGATGGGATGATTAAGAGTGACTAGAAAATATAAGGGATTTCCCTGTTAAGGCTTGGGTTTAATAGCAAGTAGGAAAAACAAAAACGAAAGCCTCAAATAGTGAGTAACTCAAATATTTGTAGCACTGTGAGTTGAGATAGACTGTAAGCAGGAGACTTACACAACACTACAGCTATCTATATGTTCAGAGTAAAAGGGGGAACTAAGAAATATAAGAGTAAATCCTTTTAAGGCAACAGTTCTCTAGTGATTAGGGAAAGCATGATAAAAATCCTTATATTTTTTAGCCAATTCAGATGTTAGGATTATGGGTCAAAACAGTCTGAGTAGTAAACTCGCACATAGTATAGCTATTTATGTTTCAATGCACAGCTAAGTAATTGGTGAGCTGCTTGTGCTCATAGGATACTGCCTGCATTAGTTAGTAATACACAATAGATTTATAAATGCTTACCGTGCTACTTAGAAGTGCAATGTTAATAAGAAGTTATGTATCTACCATAACGTTCCATGTTAGTTGTCTTCTTCTTGCCTTCTTTCTTGCTGGTTGGGGTTCGGAGCCGATCCTCGGCTCCATCTCAGCCATCTTCAAAAGCTCGAGAGCTGCTTACTGGCTCGAGACCCCCCTATGTCCCATGATGCCTGGCGCTAGATACCCAGATCTCGTTTGGTAACCTAACTACAGTCATAATAATAACAATTATAATAATACAGTAAATGTAGCAGGATACAGGAACCTACTGGAGAGACTGACAGAAGTAATTGCCAGAGAAGACTCAGCCAGTGATCAACAAACCTAAGGAACTCTTCTCGGTCTACTAGGATAGGGGGATGGAGGGTGGGACGCAAGAAGGAAGGCGAGTAGAAGACAACTAACATGGAGCGTTATGGTAGGTACATAACTTCTTAATGTTAAGTTGTCTATCTCGCCTTCATTCTTGCTGGTTGGGACAATGTCCCTAGCACCTCAATCCTGGGTGGCTCATCGGAACAGACTCTTCAGAACAGTGGAACCAAAATCAGCTCTGCTTCTGGAAGCCACATCCAGTTTATAATGTGAAATGAAGGTATGTGGATTAGCCCATGTAGCTGCAGCACAAATAATTTCCTTTTGCAATCTGGCCTGAAAAGCCACAGAAGTAGCTAGAGCTCTGGTGGAGTGACCTTTGGGTTTAGCAGGAAGCTCTTTATTTCTTAACTGATATATAAAGGTAATAGTAGAAGTCAACCACCTACATAAGGTGACTTTTGACACCGGTATGCCTTGTTTTCACTCAGTGTAAGACAGGAGCAACTGGTCTGATTTTCTGATTTGCTTGGTTCTATGCGAGTAAAAGCGTAATTGTCTATGGACGTCCAGCTGATGTAACTTGTATTCTGCCTTGTCAGAATAATTTGGAAAGAACACAGGTAGTTCAATGGACTGATTCAAATTATAATCAGAAGTAACCTTTGGAAGAAAGGAAGGGTTAGTCCGAAGAGAAACTCTGTCATTGTGAAAAACTAGGTAAGGAGGACAAACACAAAGAGCCTGAAGTTCAGAAACTCTTCTGGCCGACGTAACTGTGACCAGAAGAAGGGTTTTCCAAGAAAGAAACTTCAAGGAACAGGAAGCTGCTGGTTCAAAGGGGGGCAGTATCAGGGAAGCTAGAATCAAATTCAGATCCCACTGAGGCGGGGGATCTCTTACTGGGGGCCTGAGTAGAGTGGTCCCTTTAAGAAAGGCTTTACAAAGCTTATGGGACATGATGCTGGAATCAGATAGGCCCGTATGAAAGTTTGAAATTGCAGCTAGCTGAACTCTAATAGTGGCAGAAGAGGATCCTGTTCAAAAAAGTTCTGCTAGAAATTCTAAAATATGGTGCACAGGGGCTGAAAAGGGATCTATCTTCCTGTTCTCTACCCATAAGGAAAAACGTTTCCACTTGCTAGCATAAGTTTTCCTAGTGTTCGACTTATGCAAGGATAAGATGATTTCACGCACCGAATGAGAGATGTTGGGAAGCCTGGCTAAGGTCAGAAGTGGAGAAACCAAGCAGTGAGCTGGAGAGATTGAAGAGATTGGTGGAGCCCGCCCGATTGATGGATCAGGAGTTCTGGAATTGGGTCCAGGGCTGCTCCAGAAGGTAATGATGCAGGAAAGGAAACCAAATTTGTCGAGGCCAGTAAGGGGCAATGAGGATCGTCCTGCATCCCAATGTGGTAGCTTTCTGAATTAGTTTGGGAATCAGGGGAAATGGAGGGAATGCATAAAGAAGTCCCTGGGGCCAATCGTGAACTAGAGCATCTCTGGGGAGGTGTCCGGGGAGAGGAAGAAGAGAGAAGAAATTGTCGTACTTGCTGTTGAAGGGGGTGGCAAAAAGGTCGCAGCAAGGCTGACCCCATTTGCGGAAGATTTTGTCCGCCACAGTCTGATTGAGAGACCACTCATGAGGCATAAGAGTTGCTCTGCTCAGCCTGTCTGCTATAACGTTGGACTTCCCAGGGATGTGCGCTGCTATCAGAAACCATTGGGAAGAGATCGCTCACTGCCAAAGTCTGAGTGCTTCTCGACATAAGGGGTACGACTTGGTTCCGCCCTACTTGTTGATGTATCATACCACTGACATATTGTCTGTTTGAATTGCAATGGTCCCGGTGGGAAGAGAGTTCTGAAGAGCTTGCAATGCTAAAAGCACTGCTCTCCTCTCCAAGACATTGATATGCAGATGGTACTCATGAGGCTGTGAGGTGCCTTGGACTGTTCTGCCCTGAAAATGCCCCCCCCCCCACCCGATCAGAGAGGCATCCGTGGTCACCATAGCTACTGGAGGAAGAAGAATGAATGGTCTGCCCTGGTGTAATGATGGGGAAACCATCCACCAAACAAGTTGGTTTTTGCATGACTGTGTGATCATTATCATGTGAGACATTGAGAGTTGTTGGAAGGACCATTGTGTGAACAACATCCACTGAAGAATCCTCATGTGAAAACGTGCAAGGGGAACTAGTATTATAGCTGCTGCCATGAGACTCAATGTTTTTAGGACAAATCTGGCCTGAATCTTTTTGCAACCTAATAAGACCTGCACATGTCATTGAATGGCTAACACTCTGTCTGCTGGGAGAGTCGCTGACATGTTCTTTGTGTTTAAATTTGCACCTATAAAGTTGATAGATTGACAAGGCGACAATGCAGACTTTTCAAAATTTATTGTGATGCCTAGAGTAGAGCATGTTTGGATGGTGTAGTCTCTGGCTAGCAGCAGGTGATGCCTGGTGGTTGCAGTAAGGAGCCAGTCATCTAAATATGGAAATACCTGGAATCCTTGCTGTCTCAAGTGAGCGGTGACTACTGCCAAATATTTGGTGAACACCCTGGGGACTGTGGTGAGACCAAAGGGCAGCACTCTGAATTGATAATGACTGGCTCCCAGCTGGAAGTGGAGGAATCTTCTGGAGCGTCTGTGCATTTTGATATGGTAGTACGCGCCCTAAAGATCTATGGAGCACATCCAATTGTCCTGACCCAGAAAGGGTAAAATGGACTGTAGCGTGACCATCCGGAACTTCGTTCTTTGAACAGACCTGTTTAGTCTGCTGAGATCCAGAATGGGTCTCCAGTCCCCTGTCTTTTTTGGTACCAAAAAGAACCTTGAGTAAGTTCCGGATCTTTGTTGGTCTGCTGAGACTGACTGGATGGCTCTTTTTCTTAGCAGTTTTGAAATTTCTTAAACTGCTTGATCCCTTAGATTGGGTGGAACATCTGGAAGGGATTTGTTGGAAAAGAGTGGAATGCAAAAGAAGGGAATTTTGTAGCATTCGGATATGATAGAAAGTACCCATTTGTCTTGTGTTATACTTTGCCAGGCTTTTGGGTACAGCGATAATCTTCCCCCGACTGCCTCCGAAGGTGGACAGTTGGGCGGCACTTCAGGGATGCTGGAAGGGCTTGTCAGAGAAGGATTCTCTTTGGCCCTGATTTTGCAGACCCCCCCCCCTGCCCCTAGGGCGGTGTCTATTGTTGTTCCCTCCTCTGCCCCTAGAGGCGAACTCTCCACGTGTGTCAGGCACGGCTCCCTGGGATTTCCGGAAACACATCTTCCCACTCTTCTGACCCTTGGGATACGGTCTTGAAGGAGTGGAAAAACTGACTCCAATGGCAGAGAGTCTTGCATTCCTGCTCACACCTGGCAAGGGTATCCTTCACCTGTGGTCCAAACAGAGCAGAACCATCAAAGGGGGTGTTGGTGAAAGACATCTTGAAGGGTACCGCAAAGTTGCATAACCGCATCCAAGCATGTCTTCTCAAAGCCACACCTGTGCCTGCGGCCCTACTCACTCCATCGGCTGCATAAGAGATGAGCCACATGGAGGAGTTTACTACAGAATTTAGAGTTGCCAGCTGGGAGGCAATCTTAGCCTGAGACCTGCAGCTGACGGATCTTGAAGGGTATCTCCTAGCTCTTTAAGGAGATCCCTTTGAATGTGGGTAAAATAGCACAAATAGTTCAGAGACCTCATGGAAAAGGTCGCTGAGGAAAACATCTGCTTCCCATATCTGTCCATCATCCTAGATTCCTTATTAGGGGGATGGACAGACGAAGTTTCAGACAACTTTTTAGTGGCCACTGCTACCACCATGGCATCCACTGGAACACCCTTGGTCAGAAATTTCTTGTCTTGAGGGGCAGTGATGAATTTTGTGGGCCTATGGGGAGTTGGTTCCATTGAGTCTGGAGCTGACCACACCTTTTGAGCCACCACCGACATCAGTGGATTGAAAGGTGGAGACACCCAGGAGGTGGAGGGTCGGGAACCAAACGCGTCCAGGAATACCGACTCATCCTTGGAAGGGTTAAGGTAGTCCAGTTCCCCCTCTGCCTAAAGATTTCAAGGATGTCTGAGAAGGAGACGTCCTCAGAGGGGATCTCGGGGACCCTTCTGACTCCTCCAAGTCAGTATCTGAAGTGACAGACTCAGGGAAGTCAACATGCTTCCTCTTGCATTTCCACTTTCGTGGGGGCTCCTCTGAATGAACAGGGGAGGCCTCGGAAGAGGAAGATACAACCAATGTGGTGACCTGGAGTGCTTGTTCCCCATGCTTGGGGTCTGGAGGAGGGGCAGAGGCAGGAGCAGGCACCATGGGGGGAGGAGCCAATGAGGCTGACCGTGAGGCTGACTCAGATGCCAGCACACTCCTCATGACCTCGAAGGCACCCCTTCCCGATACCAGAGAAGGCTCCGAAGAGACCGGAATCCTTCCCAGCACTGAGAGAGATGGCTCCGAAGCCGATGTAGGAGCCAAACTCACCTGCGCCGAAGCTCCGAGAAGGATAATGGGGTCGGACAAGGGTCCGATGCCACTCGCCCCCTCGGAGCCGACGAGGGAGTCCCGGCTCCCAGATCCCTCCAAGGACGGCACCATGGAAGAGATTGGAGCCGACAACGGAACCGAAAGGGGAGGTATCGGCGCCGACGGACCCACGGTTCCAGCCACAGCATGCTCCGGCTCTGAACTCAAGGGATGAGTTGAAGGAGGAACTATCGGAGAAACAGGTAGAGCCGAGCCCTGATGAGGGGGGCTGAATAGCATTTTTGCCAGGGCCTGCGACTTAAAAAGCCTGCTCACCACTCTCTCCAAATCATGGTCAGATAACCTAGATGACCGAGAAGAGTGGGGCCGATGACTATGCTCAGATTGCAGTAAGGGTGACCCTGGTGCCGAGTGTATCGACTCCAAGGATGGTGACCTGGAGCATTTTCGACTCCCTGACGGTTCTGACGGAAGAGTCAGGGCCGACTGGGAGATAGGTACTTCGGCTCCGGTCAGAGCCGAAGTTGATGTAGAGACAGGTGCTTCAGTTCCAGCTGGAACCGAAGATGAAGCAGAAGCCATACTCGGCGACGGCTCAGAGCTGGGAGCTGACGGCTTCGATGGCCTAGAAGGTTTCACTGAATGAGTCTTGGCCGGTGATCCTTCAGGTTTAAGCAAACCTCTAAGGATAAGCTTATTCCTATGCTCCTGCAGGACTCTTGGACTAAAGGCGTGACATACAGAACAAGAGTCCTGCAGGTGTAGGGAGCCCAAGCAATAAACACAAGAAGTGTGACCATCTGTCAGAGACATTTTCTGACAGCATGAGTCACACTTCTTGAATCCTGACACTTTTGTGTCTTTAGACATTCCTGTGAAGAAAATCAATTACAAAGAACAAGTATAAAGGAGAGTAGGTAACTGGAAAAAAATATACACAAACCACACAAGTTACCACACCCTAACAGCACACACACACACACACACACACACACACACTATATAATATAAGACCTACAACTACCACAATTTCTATGAACTTTGTCTACCTTAAAAAATAAAACAATGATAAGCCTCTAACTAAAACGGCTTACTTTGAAAAGGTAAATGAGAGTGGGGGAGGGAGTGGAAAACTTTCTAAGGAGAAAACAAGTTTTTAAGGGGGGAAACACTAACAAACTACCATAGAACCTACAGCTAAGCTATGACAATAAGCGTATATTCAATAAAGTACAAAAAAGTCCTAAATATAGTGAATAAAGAGAAAATATACGACCTGAGCCAGTAAACACAACCTCGTAGCAGAAGCGGCAAACGAGATCTGGGTATCTAGCGCCAGGCATCATGGGACATAGGGGTGGCCTCGAGCCAGTAAGCAGCTCTCGAGTTTCTGAAGATGGCCGAGTCTGAGCTGAGGATCGGCTCCGAACCCCAACCAGCAAGAATGAAGGCGAGATAGACAACTTAACATCATGCCTTAACAGTAACACATCTAAGAACTTAGAATACAACAGTGGACGATGCAGTCTCAGGCAATGATACAGGCCGAAACAGAACTGTACAATTTTTAACTAAACTCTCTGTGTATATAATACGTAACCAAGGTTTAACAAAACATTAGTTGAATTCATTTGAATGCAAAGAACAGATAGCTAGGCTTGTCAGAGATGTCCTATAGTTATAACAGCAATATGAGATGGAGAACGGAATGTAATAATATGCACTGTTTTAGCAAATTGTTTCTAGGTCTTTTCTGCACAAGTAACTAGCACTGTAGAGTTATAAACAGTAACTGTTGCTAATCAGACTTCATGTCTACCGATATGTTAAATTGACTATACGTATACAAGCAAAACAGTACAAGCATTCCATTAAAGTGCTTGTCCATGCCACACAAATTGGTAAGCAGTAAAAAAAAAAAAAAAAATCCCATAACAATAAAACTCATGCTTTAGGTGTAGGCCACCGACATTCAAAGATCGCATCAGGCTGCTTTGTCAACTGTGGTGAAAATGTACCATCTGATGTACCTAGAGGCATAATCAGATAGGATTGCAACAAAAAAGACATCCGGACACAAAACCAGTCAACTTTACAGTCATAAAAGCAAGCCAAAAACCTCGAACAGCATCCTTGATTCTGAACTGCATATGCGGTGCTACATACCTCATCGCAGATGGTCTGAGACAGCTTCATAGATGTGATCGTCATTTTCCTACATTTACAGACAGCTTGACCTTCATTTTCCTTCCTTTTAGTGATAAGAATTCCACTATTCTTGCTCAGAGGATTCAGACAGCGGGGCAGAGATGCATTTTAGTGACGTTGTGCACTTGGCGCATTTTGAACTGGTACCACAGTTAATCCAGGAAGTTCCTGTAGGTGAGATTAAAAAGTTGCACTAGCAGGTCAGAGGTAGCTAGATTGACATTATGAATGGTTTTTGGCCTAGCATTCGAACGTTGAGACAGAGATATGATTGTAAGCAAGAAAAAGGAAAGAGCAAAAATCAAGGGAATATTTCAGTCGGATCTACGAGTTGAAGAGGTGATTTTGTGTCCGCTTTTCATCCATTCGAGGGCAGGTCAGCATCTAGAGGCTTGGAAGCATGTAAGATCAATCATTTTTGTTAAGATCTATTTGTTTATTTAGTTTGATGTTTGGACAAAAGAGTAAATAAGCTTTCTTGTTTTGTACTTAGCTGGAGGTTGTTGGAACTTCACCAAATGCTTTGTGAAACGTAGAATTCGCTTTTTGAGGGGTTTTGACAGAGTATGTAGCATTTTTCTGCTGAAAGGAGAGAGTAGCTGGATATTTCATCTGGAATTCTATGTTTTTATTTATCAGAAACTTGCAGAAAGGCAAGAGGTTTTGTCTGGTTTGTTTTATAGGAAGTGGCAAGTCCTGAGCAATTGTAATTTTTGATCCTCTCCAAGTAATGAACTTCTTTTTCTTTGCAGTTTGCAAAATTGATTGGGCATGTGAGGAATTTAATAATCTTATATAGATTTGTCTAGGTGTATCCAGGACTTGTGATTTTCTCAAAGCCCTATGTATTCTCTCAGTTGTGAATGCTTGTGAAAAATCTTTGTTTTCCATAAAGAGTTCAAATATTTACTCTGCAATGCTGAAGAGTTGTGGTTGTTCAAACTTCTCAGGTATGCCTCTGATCCAGTGGCGGCTGGTGACTTCAAATCAAAGGGGGGCTGCAGGAGACAGCTGAATGGGTGGGGTCAAGGGGAAGGGGTGTGGCCAACTAGAAAGGGGAGGAGCTATGCTCAAAACCACAAAAACTAACTTTAATTAAATACGCTGCCCTGGGTGGCAAACCATCATTATGAGAGTCCAGTCAAGACAAAAATAAGTGTAGAAGAATAAAAATATTTCAATGCATTGGCTGCATGACAGCTTACTTAATATGTAGATGGAAACAAAAGGTTGTGAGGCATGAAAAAATAAAAATACATTACTGGAATGCCAGTCAAAATCAAGTACAAGAAAAAACAGAAGCACTCAACTCAAACCACTTCTCCTTGCACTGCAGTTCTAATTATAATTTATATTCAGCTTTATTAAAGTGCCAAGTAACATGCTGAAAGTAGAAATCTCTGTGATGCCCCCACTTGTAAAAATGTTTCTTATCCAAAAAAGACCTACTGCCTGACAACTATCTACTTGTTTCATGGGGAAAACATGCAAGTAAAAAATGAAAAGCAAACAAGAAACAAGCTCAAGATACATTGCTTAAAGGATTACTGTACAGGTTATGAACCACACATGATCACTGGCATTCTGTTTAGTTTACGGGTAAAGTCTGTAGAGATGACTGGAAGTCTCCAACAAGTGTAATGAGCTTTTTAAAATAATGGAATCCTGTCCTTTAATACCCAAGGCTTATACATTATCTAGTCAAGTATACTCTGCATGGCAACAACAGAAAGGCTTTCAATGTTGGCAATTCTTTAACAGTATGCTTATTAAAGCTTACTTGCATCTTACGATCTCAGACAAGCTTACCTTATGGTCATTAAAGCATTGCACAGAGCAACAGGCACTTTGAGTAATAAGCATAAATCAACAGTACAAAAATATGACAGAAACCAGACCTTTCTGCAAAATCAAGGACAGATGAAAAGCCACTGTAGTACTTGTGTCTACCTTGGATGGGGGGGACACACTGCACATTTACACTGCATAACTACTCCTTGCCTTGCTTGGACACATCCAGAGTCACTACATGGTGGAGTGGGGTGCAACAAGTATGTCACAATTTGAAATGTCTCTGGCTGACTGATGGCCCTGACACATTTGTCATACCTCTCAACCTCAGAGCAAGAAATCTGGACAAAGCCATACACAGAAGTGGGACAAATACCCAAAAATAAGGACAATTTTTAAATATTGCTCTAATAAACTTAGAAAGATAATAGAATAGGTCTTGCATTAGTATGACTTTTCTGAAGGATATAAAATCTGAAACTCAAATGTCTGTCATTATTTTCTAACTTCAGTCTTTAGTGATTTGTCACTAATTTGGCAAAAACACAATTTTATGAAAAATGGACCAAATGTGATGCAAAAATATAAAATAGCCACACAATACAGCTGGGAACCTGTCAAAGAAGGGACACTTTAATATTAGTACTGCTAACTTGAGCAGCTAACAAAATAAAAGAATCTACATGCATTTCAAGTAATCTATAACTTTGATTATTACAGTTATTTCTTAATTGTAAACCCTCCATGTTTTCTTCCAAAATTGCTATTTTATGGAGGGATTATTAGGGGGAAGAGCAACATTTTGAGCCAAAATCGGGGACGGTTGAGAGGTTGGCTATGCCTAATTCTATAAAGCAATTTTATTTGCATGTACCTCTCAACCTGTTAATGCAGTAAATCTGAACAAGGCAAAATATATTGGGGGAACATATAAACAGTACTAAAAATTGCTCTTGTATAAATTGAGACAGTTGATAGAATAACAGTTCTTACTTTCGCATGCATTTTTCTGAAGGTTATGAAGTCTGAAACTCAGTGTATCATTATTCAGTGACTTAATTTCTAAATGATTTGCCAGAAAACTACAAATTTTATGAAAAACAAACCAAAAATAAGAAGCAAAAATCTATTCATTCTTTGAAAATCTGGACAGTTGGGAGGTATAGTTCAGCTGGGCCTGTCTGAGTTTGCTGCCCTTCCCCCCTGACAAAATCATGGTTGAATGGAGCCTCTGCAGCCATTCCAATGAACCATTACTTGGCTATTTCACTCCTTTTACCATAAACACTAATGTGCATACTGCTTTACTTCTATGATGAGTTGGACTTCATTTGAAAGATTTATTTTGTATTTTACAGCACAAACACTAAGTCATCTACTAAACAAAGCAATGCAGTCTCACAATGAAAACTTAGCATTAAAACTTCTCTGCCCTTGAAACTCACATTCATTGAAACAGTATTGAAACCCACATTCAAAGAAAATACATTTTGCCAGTGGCAGATAAAAGATTAATTTTGGGCTGTTTTCAAATCATAGGCCCCTTGCATATGAAACATACATGTGCTCTTTGATACACCTTCCTCATTGTACTAAATTATATTCCTTGTACAATATATTACAGTTGTTAGAGGGCGTTTTAAATTTGTTTTGAACATTTTTCCAGTAAGCAATGAAACAAAATGCATGCACCCATAATGACAAAACTGCCCAGTTCAGAACATTTATCATAAAAGTCTACTCAGACTTCCACAGTCCACCATTATCAGTAAATATGCACAATTCTACAGTCCACCACTATCAGTAAATATGCACAATTCTACAGTCCACCATTATCAGTAAATATGCACTATTCTACACAGTCCATTATCAGTAAATATGCACTATCTCTGAAGAAGTAAAAGTCATCTAAATAATTCCACATTAAAGAAATCTGGAATTAATGAAGAGGTTGCTGCTAGCAAACACCTTTATATTTCATGGTTTCATCGAAAAATAAAGTGTCTGTTGCCCCTCAGGAATAAACTGCCTATATTACATTAAAAAAATGATAAGCTAGTAATATTGCAAGAGGAAATGGATGGCAAACTGATAACGGACTCATAGTTAGTATCTTCACCAAGGAGAACATTCTCAGTACGGCAGCATCCACCCCTTGTGGGAGTAGAACCCACAGCCTTCTGCATCAAAGGCAAGTACACAACCTGTTGTGCTATTAACAAGGCAAACCAACTTCACTTAAGCAACACTAAACTTCTGTTCCCCTGCAGCTCTCAGCTCCTTGTAAAATCTACTCAATACTCAACTGCAGAGCACAAGAAAACTGGAAAAAGCCAAAATGTATTGGGGGGGGGTCAAAAGCCCAAAAACCAGGGACACAAACATTGCTTGTATAATCTTGGAAACTTGCTAGAACCATACATTTTACTGCCAAGCTCCCTGTGCAAAACAGTCAGAGAAACATACCACTACGCCAAATCAGCTGCTTTGTAAAAGAGGAAGACAAAAACTTAAATGGCTATCATTTAGCGAATTCAGTTCTCACCATAGCTGTCAACCTCTTAGTACAAAACACCTGGACAAACCCAGTAATGAGGGAATACAGCCCTCAAACATTCAGTGAATTCAGTTCTTGCCATAGCTGTCAACCTTAGCACAAAAAACCTGGACGAAGCCAATAATGGGGGAATACAGTCCCAAAAATAGGGACAAATTTCAAATATTCATCTTATAAACTTAGAAAATTGCTAGAATAAAATGTTGTGTTACTATATATTTTCTGAAGAACATGAAGTCTGAAATTCAAATGCCTGTCAATTTTACTGCTGACAGAATAAAAACAATTTTCAGCAGAGACCCAGGGAGAAATACTGCAGACACATCTTTGTAAAATGACAGGGCACCAGAGCAAATCCACACAAACACAGGGAGGAGATGCAGACTCCACACAAAAGGCATCCCAGCCAAGAATCAAACCAGAAAACCTATAGTTGTGAAGCAACAATACTACCACTGCACCATCAAATATGCGAGGACTTAAACATTCAGAAACCTGAAGTCTGAAATTCAAATGCCTGTCAATTTTATTTAACATTTGTTAATCAGGACAGTCTGACTTGGAACAAAAAAAAATTTCAGCACAGGCCCAGGAAGAAATAATGCAGACATGTCTTTGTAACATGGGAGGACACAAAAGCAAACCCACACAAACACAGGAAGAAGATAAAGACCCCACAAAGAAGGCACCCCAGCCAAGAAGCAAACCTGAGAACCTGCAGCTGTGAGGCAATAATGCTACCACTGCACCATCAAATATCAAACATTGCAACATTTACAAACCACAGATATTATGAGGAACAGATCAGATCAAATATGAGGCAAAAATCTGCAGTTTTTTTTTTTTACAAATGGTGGTGGGTAGGGAATTCAGGTCTTTAACACCTGCATACAAGGTACAGGGTTCAAGCCTGAGGTATTCCCTACCACACACACACACACACACACACACACACACACACACACACACACACACACACACACACACCCCTGTAGTAGCAAACCACAAAAACTAAATATACTGCACTGGGTGCCAAACAGTCGTCATGAGAGTCCAATCAAGACAAAATGAAGTGTAGAAGAATTAAAATATTTCAATGCATTGGCTGCATGACAGCTTAATATCTAGATGGAAACAAAAAGGTTGTGAGGCATGAAAAAATAAATTACTTTTTTTTAAGTACATTAATGGAACGCCAGTCAAAATCAAGTATAAGAAAAACAAGCAGCACTCGACTCAAACCACTTCTTGCACTGCAGTTCTAATTATAATTTATATTCAGCTTTACTAAAGTAACAAGTAACATGCTGAAAGTAGAAATCTCTGATGCCCCCACTTGTAAAAATGTTCCTTATCCAAAAAAAGACCTGCTTCCTGACATCTACTTGTTTCATGGGGAAAACATGATCAAAGTAAAAAATGAAAAGCAAAGAAGAAAGAAGCTTAAGATACATTGCTTAAAAGGATTACTGTACAGGTTATGGGCCACACGATTGGCATTCGGTTTACGGGTAAAGCCTGCAGAGATGACTGGAAGTCTCCAAGTGTAATGAGACTCTTAAAATAATTTAATTCTGTCCTTTATTACAAATACTGGCATATGCATTTCAATACCCAAGGCTTATACATTATCTAGTTAAGTATTCTCTACATGGCAACAGAAAGGCTTTAAATGTTGGCAATTCTTTAACAGTATGCTTATTAAAGCTTACTTGCATCTTGCAATCTCAGCCAAGCTTACCTGATGGTCATTAAAGTATTGCTACTTAAACACAGAGCAACAGGCACTTTGAGTAATAAGCATAAATCAACAGTACAAAAAAATATGACAGAAACCAAACCAGACCATTCTGTAAAAATCAAGGACAGATGAAAAGCCACTCTAGTACTTGTGTCTACCTTGGATGGGTGGGATTCTCTGCACATTTACACTGCATAACCATCTTATAAACTTAAAAAATTGCTATAATAAAAGGTTGCGTTACTATATATTTATTGCTAGAATAAAACGTTTTACTATGTATTTTCTGAAGAATATGAAGTCTGAAATTCAAATGCCTGTCAATTTTACTTCTGACGGAACAAAAACAATTTTCAGCAGAGGCCCAGGGAGAAATACTGTAGACACATGTCTTTGTAAAATGGCAGGACACCAGAGGAAATCCACACAAACACAGGGATAAGATGCAGAATCCACACAGAAGGCACCCCAGCCAAGAATCAAACCAGAAAACCTATCGCTGTGAGGCAACAATACTGCCACTGCACCATCAAATATGTAAGGAACTAAACATTCAGAAACCTGAAGTCTGAAATTCAAATGCCTGTCAGTTTTATTTAACATTTGTTAATCAGGACAGTCTGACTTGGAACAAAAAAACAATTCTCAGCAGAGGCCCAGGAAGAAATAATGCAGACATGTCTTTGTAACATAGGAGGACACAAAAGCAAACCCACACAAACACAGGGAGAAGATACAGACCCCCCCCCACAAAGAAGGCACCCCAGCCAAGAAGCAAACCTGAGAACCTGCAGCTGTGAGGCAACAATGCTACCACTGCACCATCAAATATCAAGCATTGCAACATTTATAAACCACAGATATTATGAGGAACAGATCAGATCAAATATGAGGCAAAAATCTGCAATTTTTTTACAAATGGTGGTGGGTAGGGAATTCAGGTCTTTAACACCTGCATACAAGGTACAGGGTTCAAGCCTGAGGTATTCCCTACCACACCACCATGAGCCGAACCACCAGTATATTGCACCAGGGGCATTTTCACACACACACACACACACACACACACACTTACCTGGTCCTGTAGTAAATCCCACACACACAGTCCCTGTACACTTACCTGGTCCTGTAGTAAATCCCACACACACAGTCCCTGTACACTTACCTGGTCCTGTAGTAAATCCCACACACACAGTCCCTGTACACTTACCTGGTCCTGTAGTAAATCCCACACACACAGTCCCTGTACACTTACCTGGTCCTGTAGTAAATCCCTGTCCGCAAAACCACCTGGTCCTGTAGTAAATCCCTGTCCGCAAAACCACCATTAGTTCCACACACACGATCCCTGTAGTAAATCTAGATCCAAACCCCCGACGAGTGCAGCTGGAAAGACCCGCGCAAATCCTGACCTTGCCCGTCGCGAGATCTTCCCCTGCAGCACTCCAATCCAGACCCGAGATCCTTCTCCTGACTGCCGACCCAGACGCGTTTCCCCAGCGAGTTCCCAGGCAGTCTATGCAGTTTAAAACTGCATAGACTTGTGGGGAGCACTCCTGTTCACATGTCTCAATCAGGACTGCTGCTGAGACAATCTGCGCATGCTCCAGACTGTCTCAGCAGCAGTCTGGACTAGTGCACATGCGCGAAGTCCGCGAAATTTAAAATTTTTTTTTTCTTATTCTTATTTTTTTCTTTTTATTTCTTTTTATTTGTTAGTTTGAAGTTGAGGGGGCTGCAGTCCGGCAGTCCAATAGCACGGGCCGCCCCTGCTCTGATCAGTACATTGGTATGCCTTGCCCTAGCTTCCAGGTTTATTATTTTTTGCTGGATGTCTTTTATAGAAGTTTCATTGGTAGATATGGTTTTTTGAAGTTCCTGTATTTTAATTTTGTTGCTCATTGTTTTTGCTTCATTCTGGTCCAGCCTCGAAATAATTTGTTCCAGATTGTTAACAAATAAGGTCAGTTTTGAAGAAAATGTTTGGATTTCAGACTGAAGTGGAGTTAATGCTGCCTTGAGTTCCTCCATTATGAAGGGATGTTCAGCTTTATTTTTCTGGGACTGTTTGGGAGCCTCGGGTTGTGTTTTAGTTGTTTTTTGTCATTTAGAAGATGTTTCTTTTTCTGGAGATATAATTAATGACAGTCTAGTCTATGAGGATTGCACTTCCATTTGTTCCATCCTGATTGGATTTTTGTTTTTTGTTTATTTGTTTGTGTTTTTGTAGGATCCTTGCAATGCTATCCGGCCTGAGCACATGTGGCTATGTGTCACTACAGAAGAGATAAATCAAACTTTCAGTGACTTAGTTCCAGAAATCTTTTGAAGAGTAAGAAGAGCTTGGTTAGCTTTGTTTTGAAAAATCCTTTTTTTCAATTTTTGATGTATCAGCAGCAGGTGATTTTAGTAGATTAGCTGGTAGTAGTAAGAGCACACAGAAGTCAGTGTTTCCTAGTCAGCGGCCATCTTGAAATCCCCCTGACAAGCACTTCTTCTGGGGCAATGATAAAAAATCACCTACGTGGAAGAATATATTTTCTCTGTGTTGCATAGGTTTGAATCTCACATTGTACAAATTAATTTTATCAGCATATAAAGCTACACAAAAAATGTGTCAGGTCATATAATTTATTCCTCTTATACATGTCTGCAAAGTTAAATCAACAGCAGCATCCAAATCAAAAACTAATGCCAATTTTTACATTACCCTTATTAGTCCATAAGCTGCTTTCTTTCTCTGTTTGGCACTGTTGCTCTCAACTTAACATTGCAGAAAACTCATTTGGCATGGGTGTTCAGGTTTATGCACTGGCATTAAATGTGATAACGTGAATTATTGGAGAAACACTCTTAGCTATTGTTGTTTGCCCTGAGTAGACATGTCTGGAGGTAGAAGGGAAGGTGCCCAATTCAGGGCTTAAAGGTGGGGTGTGGAGGAGTCCAGAATTTTACTGGACTCCTTGTAAAATGCCAAGCAGAAGGCTGCTGCAGTGGGATTATACCAGTTCTCAGTACAAATTTGAAGCTAGGAATAATCTGGCCAAGGCTGTCTCCAGTGTGACTGGCATTCCACACACTGGAGAGCAATGCAAGTGCCATTTTAATGACCTACAAAAGTGCAAGCAGGATACACGCAACCAGTGGCTGAATGAGTTTATGACTGCTGACATCGCACAATTGTGTAAGTATCCAGATAAAGAAAATTTAAATAAAATGAAAGCTGCATATAGGCAAAGCTGGCATGCATAATGCATTTTTCTTGTTCTCTCCTTTTCGTTCTACAGCTAACCAGGACATAACAGTGAATAGAGAAGTTCATGTTGAGTGTTTAGAAAGACTGAAGGAAGCAAAGGGTATGCATGCAGAACAACATAACTATTATTTTATCCAAAATATTGCTCTTCTATACAGTAGTAGCAAATTAGCATGCATATAAGAACTGTAAAATCAAGCATGCATGCTTCCGTCTGTAGCACAAGCTAACTGTAGGAGTCACTTGTAATACTATAGTTAGACTTTGTGGCTTTAGATACCACAAATAACAAATATGTAGTAAAATCATTTAAAAATATTGCAATATAATTTCAGCAGAAGTGGCATACAAGCCATGCTCTTAACTTAATCTGTATTATTTAATCAAGCATATGTGCAATATATGCATATTGTAAGGATTACTTGGTGCAATCATTAGTTATAGTTTGTAGTTGTTGAAAAAAGTATACTTATATTTAAAAGTAGAAATACATTTTTCTATTGTACTAATTTATTGTATGTCACATATGATGGCACTAATTTTTTTTTCTCTTACCCTGACCCTCATCTCTCTTTTTTATTTATATATGTATGATCACAACATTTTGTTGTCATCAGTTTCTGACAACTCACAAAATGCTTTGCAGCACAGGGAGGTAGGCCAGCCACTGTGGCTCAGCCTGCCTTCACTACACCAACTCCTGCACCGATGCCCAGCACATCTAGAACCCAACCTAGCACTACTACTTCTGCTGCCTCTGCATTATCTCGGACCTCCACACCAGGTAGCATTGCCCTGGCAGCTGGTGAAGTGGTACCCAATGGATGTATTGACAGTGGTGGGGATTTTGTCACCTGCCAGGAGATAGCAGGTTTGGTGCTTAAGGTAATGGAGAGCACCATTGGGGCACACCTCTGACAGATGGAGAGGATGTTCTCTATTATAATACATAAACAAAGATGTCAAGAACTCCAACAACCAGCAGAGTAATGGGACAGTAATGTCAGTTCTGTGGGTGAGGACTGGATTCTCACTGTCCCCATGTTTGATGGGCATGGGCATCTAATGTCTCCTCCTTCTTATCCCCAATCATGGTGTCCCCCAACCTGTTGTGTCCCCCATAATCCCTATGTCATGTCTTGTTTGCCTTGTTTGTCTGCACCTGCTTCCTCACCTACCCTACTTACCTGACCCTGAAATAACTATGTTCCTTACCAAGCATTCCCCTCTTACTGAAATAAAAAAAATCATAAATGGGCACCTCTCCCCACAAAAAAAAATTGCCCCATATATAGCTCTCCACTTCGCACATGTGTCTTTTTGACTCAGTATAACTGGCTATACAACATGACTGTGTTGTTGGCACCCATCTTTGTCGAGGTGAAAGTCCAAATTCAGCCAATATTCTATACATATTTTCATTTTACACTGTTAAAGAAGTGGATAACTGTAGTTCTTTCCTGCCTCACTCCTGCATATTCCTATATTGCTTTCCCTTTGTTCTTTCACCTACTTGTCCCCCAGAGGATCATAGGTATCATAGGAAATTACTAGGCTATTGGTCCTGAAGGCCTTATAAGCTTAGCCAAGAGTTTGGCCCATGTTTAGCCTAATCAGCACCCAATGCCCCAGTCCAGCAGGGACACAGATGGAATCCCAGGGGTATATTTACTGTTTCCCATCCAATTAACCAGGTAGCGCTTAAAAAGGGATAATGAGGTACTTTGCTTGACATTTAGAGGCAGTCTATTCCACAGATGGGGGAACTCTCTGGGACAAAAATCTGTCCCTCCAACAAGTCCTACTGATGTCACAGACCAGGTTGAGGTCATGCATGCGGGTTACTCAAGTGGAGCTTGACTTGAGAATATCCAGCAGTCCCATCAAGGCGGGGTCTAAGATTGCTTTGTATGCCAGACAGAGGTCACTTCTGAGGAGTCTGAATGAAACTGAGTAGAGGGACAGGGCTTTTAGCCTGTCAGTGTAGGATAGACATTTGAGGCCCTGGATTATCCTGGAGTGGAATATCTGTGGTCTGTCCAGCTGCTACATGTGCTTTGTGAGGTACATGCTGAAAGGGGCATTATACTCAATAATGGGCCTTATAAGGGAAGAATACATGGATATTATGACCTCCTTGTCCCTGGATGAGATAGTTTTACTTATAAGGTGGGCCATGTAGAAAGCTTTTCCGTACAACAGATGCAACATGGTGGTCAAAAGTCAGGTTGCTGTCAACCTGGATGCCCAAATCCCTCATGACTCATTGCGTGCTTAGGATATTGTTATTAATGTGATAATTTGTGGCAATGTCACTCTCCCCAAAGGCGGCAATGATGCACTTTTTTGGTATTCAGCTTGAGGTCATTTTTATGGCACCAGTCATTTGTTTGGGTGAAACCCTCTTGGAGGTTGTCCACATCACTAGAGGAATTAATGACAGCTCCCAGCCTGTAATCATCTGCAAACTTGGTCAGCCATAACCTATTGATTTTGGCCTGCATCTCAGAAAAGTATATCACCCATTTCACCACTTTCCTATCTTACCCATATTAATACCTTTAATATGGTCAAAAATAGAACCCTATACCACACACATAAGTAAAAAATCCCCAGTGAAGCCCTTCACTTTTTGTCCTCTGTGTTTACAAAAAGTTTCACATAGTGCAACAGTGCAAAGCAACTGTGAATGGCTCTTCACATTCTACAGCATGGTGTGGTTTCCTCTGTGCAATGCTGCTTAAACCCACTGCACTAAGGAAAGACAAAGGATTATTGAATTACATTATGAATACATATTTAAAATTATTAAATACAGCTGGATTCAATCCCTGTATCATCTGGGCTCAAAATAAATATCTCAATGTACTTACACCTGCTGCCACAGAGTCAGCTAAGCTGCAGGTGTGTTTCTTACACTCAGTACTATCCAAAGTGCTGACTGCCATGCCTTTTTGCTTAACATGTTTGTGCAGAGGTAAGCAAATCAATAGAACTCTCATAAGTTTATTAATGAAACAGAGGCCTGTGGTTGCTCGACACTTAACTACAGGCAAACAGGGGAAAGCAGTATAAATGCTTTTTTAACCTTAGACCATTTATGACACAATATTTCTGATATGAACTATTTATGAATGCCATAGTAGCTGTTACATGTGTCTATCATAGCAAGTATGAATAACTACTTCTAAAGTTCAAGTAGGAGTCATTAAATGTGTATCTTGCATGCTCACTTTGCCATCAATCACTCAAACCAGCTGCTCAGTGGTGTGCTATGGAAAGTGCTTATTAGCATGTATTACTTATGTTTACTGCATAGTTAGTCTTCATTCCATTAAAGTCCATGTAAAAACCCAACCAAAGGGAAGGCACTTTTTAATGACTAAACACATTTTTACACTGTAGTCATGTGTTGTTATACTTCCTTAGGTAGGGATTCTAATCTCACTGTGGTCAACTGGTGTGCATGTGTGTGTGTGTGTGTGTGTGTGTGTGTGTGTGTGTGTGTGTGTGTGTGTGTGTGTGTGTGTGTGTGTGTGTGTGTGTGTGTGAGTGTGTCTAGTCAGAAGATCATAACTGTGTATCCTACAGTCATCAATACAGTCCCATAGAGTACAAATATCTTGACAGTTGTACATGACTACACATCCATTTTAGTCAGGCCTCCCAACATCTCTCAAGCATCCAGTGCTGATGCCATACAATATAAATTTTCCTGCAGCATTTTAAAAGTCAGACTTGTGTCATGGCACTTGTACTAAATACTGAGTTCTCTAGTTGGTGTACTTAGTTAGGTAAGTATCCTATTCTCACTAAAAGCCAGATTTGTGCTGTGGTACTTGCACTAAGTAATGCGCTGTCTAAATAGCTAGGTAGGGCTTCTGTTACCACTGTGGTCAGTTGGAGTGTGTGTGTTTATTCACTTGGCTAACATTCAAGGGACCATTCTATACCAGCATGTCGGACACGGTTATTACTATCCTGTTCTCACCAGACACTGCTGGTGTCATCAATTATAATGTGCTGTCCAAGAGTATAAAAGGCAGACTTGTGCTTTGGCACTTACATTAATACTGTGCTTTGTAATTATTTATGTAGGGGCTCTATTCTCACTGCAGTCAACTGTGTGTGCATTCAGCAATCACTATGGTGACATTTTTAGAACAATATGTGAGTCCACAGCTATGCCACACCCTCCTCTGAACATCTTGTTGTAGCATACAATGATTATGTTATCCTCTGTAACATGCTCTCTGATAGTATTCAAGACAAACTCTGCTGTGGCAGTAACCTTAATCACTGTGTTTGCAAGCTACTTTACCTACATATATAGCTGTTCTAATTTGACAGCAAGCAACTTTCATATCTATACATAACAACTATCACTTATGATACAATTTTACACAGGGATGTGACTCCACATCCATATCCTACACACCTCACAACATGTTCTCCTCAGCATACAATGATGTTATTTTACTTCATAAAATTCAGTGTGAGTGTTATAGTCAAACATATGTGATGTTGCTACTGTGACATTGCATGGCATTCATATTCTATACCTACACAGGTGCCAGGTGTAATGTTCAAATCAGGCCAACTCTACTGCTGTGTGTGTGTGTGTGTGTGTGTGTGTGTGTGTGTGTGTGTGTGTGTGTGTGTGTGTGTGTGTGTGTGTAGGTGTAGTTGGTGGTACATTATGGTCATTGTATGATCGTTGGAAGCTCTCTTCATTTTTCTATCACTTGGGGAACCTTTCACATGACCCCATGCATCCACCATCCTCCTTTTTCCACTGGCCACATGACATCCTTCCTGCAGCGGGATGGAGGAAATCCTCATATCAAACATATATACATACATCATGAAGCAGAGTCCATCCATGAGCTTCTGCAAGCCATCTCCAGACCACTCCATATGTGATTGCTAATTCTGTCATGGTGTGGTGCATGTCCCATATGGATAGTGGCAGGCTGTAATGCAATCCAACAAATATACACATATCCACAATTGTCTTACTATCTTACATAATATAGATACAGATATTTATTTTTGCATGGTATAATAATGGCTAGGATTTCATGTGATTTTGGCCATTAGCCTAATAATGTCCTATAACCTTATAAACAGTTAACCAGTCAATGTTGCTGTCATTGACATGTGCTATATTAAGGTGTGGCTGTACAGCATGCCTACAAGAGGGTATTACAATCTGTGATGTGAGCTAATGTATTGATGGCCATTGCTGCTCTTACATTACATGCCCGTTCTATAACAGCTATAGTGATATGCCTTCTGAGAACTGTTGACATTGTAAGATACACTTTTATGTATATTGTCAGCATATTCGGACATGTGTTGTTGTAGTGGAGCAGATCAACCTTCTACATAGTTCACATTCTGCCATCGCAGAGAAACTTGCAATATGGCATTGGTGTATATGTGTCTATATACCATCATTAAATGTTCTGTGACAGACATCAATATAAAGTCATATTGATTACATGGTCACATAAGTCTTGTTTCATACACATTATGCTGTAATACACACAACTAATGTATCATGTGTTTTGATTCATTTGCAACCTTGTGGAATTCATTGTATGTGCAGTTGTGTTGCTATACCTAAGGATTGCTGAGGTGGTTAGCAGCACCATTGTGAGACTATTACCATTTGTGTCAGGAAATGTTCTGCATGAGTCATAAACAACTGATCTGTAATGTGTCCTGATATGGAATCAAGCTGCCCAGACACAGCTTGCCCATGAAACACATATGTTTCAACATATGAAATATGTTGAGCAATTGATGAAAATACACAACATTGATACAGTTGTACAAATGTGTGCATAGTACAGGTGTGTGGAATGTAATGAATGACCAAGGTTGTAATTGGATGTCTTTTTTCAAATAATTTATTCCAATAAATGTGAAATGTTAAGGGGAATACACAGCTAAGCACAGATCAGTATGATAGCTGACAATTTGTCTCCCACATCACCTCATGGTCACCACTGGCCATCAGCCAAAGTATACATGAAAACATTACTCAGTTTTTATTCTAATGAGGGCAGCTCATCTGTGCATGCTCTACAGTTATTAACATAGAATCAGTGGGCCCTGACAACATCACAGAATGTCTGTAGAGTGAGTCAAAACATGGACCTACCGGACACAGCTGGATCCATACTTCAACATAGCCTCCAGACAGTCTTTGTTCCTGTAGAAGGATGTACATCAACATGCACCATTCTGACGGGGAAGGGGGGCATCACCAGATCCATGCATGTATAGACCTATCCTGACTCTTCTCATCTGTGAAGTAGACCAGCAGGTCATCATGGATGTTTTCTAAAAGGACACAGGTAATATCCCAACTGTGTACCAAGCATGTGTGTAATTTGTTCAGACTACATCATGTCTGTTACATCAGATTGATGTCCTCAAGAAGGTCAACAAGGGCATGCATGTTGACAATACCATCATCCTGTGTAACTTGGCCTGGTTAAGGCATCTGACACAAATCCACATTGAGTTATTACTGAGAAACTGTCACAAGTGGCCATAAACACCTACATCACCAAGCGGGTAGACCACTGTATATCACACGTGACAGATAAATATTTTGAGGTGTGTGGACTGACCTATAGCTAGAATCCAGTGATCAAGTCCATACCTCAGGGCTCTGTGCTAGGCCCTATCCTGTTCATTATTTAAGTTTCAGATGACAAGATGACATCCCTTGTCCAACTAGCTTTGTGCAGGACTGCAGATTATGTACATCACTGAATCCAAGTGTGGTATTGATATAATGCAGACAGTATCAACACACATAACATGAGCAAAAAAAATGGAGATATTAGTTAATTTTTAAAAGCAAATACACAAGCTAATGATAATATACACAACACAACCCTATGAACTGCCCAAGTGGTAGACCTGTGTCCTCAGGTAGATGGTATCACCATCAGCATGTGCCCACAGTGGTGACTTGTATGTAACACAACTTCTGAGAATGTGCAGGGCATACACATCAAAGGGCATTATAGTTTCATAGTTCTCAGCCTCATCACACTAGTAACTGAGCACAGTGCACATTTTTTCGTGTACCTCCCAACATATCTTCCAGGAATGAGTTGCTCAAGTGTACCATATTTGCAACTGTGAGATCCCACACATCTTATCGGCCATACCTAAGTATTCCTTTTGATGCGTAACCATTAGTAGTTGATGGTGCAGAACCCCCATCAAGGTGGTATACAAGATACATGTGTGATAGATGTTCATGTGATGCACACAATAAATACATAGTTAATTGACAACATTCATGGCATGGGTTACATTCATGACAGTGTGGATTGTGCCATATATATGCTGTACACACCTGTAAACTAGCCAGGTTAGCTAGTTCAAATACAGATGTAACAGTGTCCCTCCTAACACCTCCGGCAGATGTTAAATTTTGAGAAATGTGTGCAAGAGTCACCTCTTAGATTGCTTACAAATCATGTCAGTTGTACAAGTGAGTTCTTGCAGAACCATCTATAACTACTCACAATCACATATGTTATGTCAAAAACATGGAATTAATGGTGGCATTATGCTGATATTCCATGATTATGCATGCTTCCGTATACTGATGTCCATGAGCCTGATGCTGTGTGTCGCACTTGGTTGAGACCTATGCTGACATAAAATTCATATTCAGGCAACTAATTCTGCACAGCTTCACAATATGCACTTACCCCTTATTGTATATGGAGTCCATATATGTCCTGTCCATTGTTCATGTCAAGATGCTGATATCACAAAGAATTCTCTCCATTAATATGCCATCTTGTGTGACAATCACATAATATACAATAACTGTGTGATGATATGACTATGCCAACAAAGGAAGTATACACAGCAGTACATACTGTTTTATGTACATATGTGATTACTGCTCATGCTACAACTGTCTTATAAGTACATTGACATGCCCTCATCTGCTGTTCATTACTGTGTTTCTCCCATTCTCTTCCCCTGTGTTCATTCTTACAATTTATCTATGTGACCCTTTCAATGCACACACTGCCCCAGAAGAATTATATATAATTCAGTCTATGTACCCTAGCTGACCGCCATGAAAACATTTATTCTGTATGCCTAAAACATGTTTGCACAGTACTACGCACTGAGTAAACATTATTACAATATGTTATAACTTTATTAGTTGCCTTATATTAAGCCCTGGTAATCATTGTGGCTGTCCTCACAATCATGCAGAAGAAGTTTACTTATAGGTAAACATGTCTGCATATCTGTAGGTATCTGTGTTGCTGAACACAGTTTTCTGGCTGACAACACTATAGCTAGCTATGAAGCCATGCTTGTATTTGTGTTAGCAGAATAGACGGCATGAGTATGCAATTAGCACTGATACTCATTAGGCAAACATGTAAGTGCCATGTAGGCTTTGCAATAAGCTAAAACGGAGTTTATTCAATCCTCAGGGAAGTGTTTCATGGGCTTTCAAAGGCTTTGAAAGCTGGTAAAACACTTCTTGCTCCAAGACTTTTTCCTGCAACTTATAGTACACAAAGCATTGCAAAAAATGACAATCGTGTCTCATGATTATTGTCCTTATTATGTGTACTTGACATGGATGCCAAAATTCATCTAGTGAGCTTCATTCTTGAGTTGAATTTCTTGTCATCCATGTTTGAAACACATAATAAGTCAACTATGATCAGAGACTGATCACAGGTCTGTTCAGAATGCAGTTTCTAACCTTGTTATTGTTATTTTGCAGGAACAATTTCCAGACATCTATCTGTGGATCATAAAGATTAAGTAAACAGGTATGAATGCAGCAGATATTATTAGCACAAAAGTTATACATAGAGCGTTGCATTCTTATTTTCACATACAAATAGTTTTCTGTTCAGTTTATTTCTGTTACAAAGCTCTTCAGATCTGTGCTGTCTGGTATCATGTTACAGATAATTTTGATTGCCTGTTAAGATTTCAATGTGCTATATTCCAGCTTTGGTTTTTTTTTTTTTGCTCTTCTACTTCTTCTTGTTTTGTTTTGAGGTAAAATCCAGATTAGCGGACAGAAATGCAAAAACACCTTTGTATCTTTTTTGTTACGGTTATAAATCTACTGATCCATGAATAGTCAATGATTGGCTACATTTTCAGTTTACCTGAAAGACACAATGATTCATTATTTGGGGATGGGATCACAAAGCTCATTTTAATAGGTTCATAGGTAGGTACTAGGCTATCGGCCAAAGGGCCTAAGTAAGACTAGCCAACAAGGTTCCCTGGCTTACGCCACCCAAGAAATTTATTTTCCTGTGCCACTGCCGAGCAGAGCCACAAATGTTATCCCCAGGGTGTATTTCTTATTTCCCATCTAGTCATTAAGATTTTTCTTGAAGAGTGCTAATGAGGAACTTTGCTTCACCTAGATGAGTAGCTTGTTCCAGAGTATGGGAAGTCTCTGGGACAGGAATCTATCCCTCCAGCATGTCCTGTTTATTGTGGTGACAAGGTTTAGGTCCCTAGAGCATGTAGCTTGGAGGGATTGGGATTTCTTTAGGTTTAGCATGTCCAACAGCTCTGGGTTTGACATAGTTTTATATGTTAGGCAGAGATCACCTCAGAGTAGGCGATATGCTACAGAGTAAAGCTGGAGTTTTTTGAGACGATCAGTGTAGGGCATCTGTTTGAGGCCAGTAATACTCGTTGTGAGGTACTTCTGTGGCCTTTCCAACTGCTGCAGATGTCTTGTGAGGTGCCAGGAGTGGCCATAGGTCAACTGGTGCCCTAGGCAAAAGGCCTCTACGGTGCCCCCCCACACCACCCAGTGCCCCCATCCTGGTCTACCTACACCAAATAAATACTGGAAAAGCGCCCCTGCTAGAGCAGTGCCCTAGGCAGCCACCTAGTTGGCCTATGTCTAAGGCCGGCTATGTGAGGTACATTCCAAAAGGGGCTTTGTACTTTATAATGGGTCTGATAAGTGTCGAGTAGAGGGGAACAATGACCTCTTTTTTTCCTGGATGGGAACCCTTTTGTGATGAGGTGTGCCATGTAGACAGACTTCCTGACTATTGCGGCGATGTGATTATCAAAGGAGAGACTACTGTCCATTTGGGTCCCAATGTCTCTTATCACACATTCAGTGTTAAGTAGACTGCTGCCTATGTGGTAGTTCATGGGTGCAGTGTTTTTACCAAAGGGGATGACAATGCACTTTTTGGCATTGAGCTTGAGGCCATGGCTCTGCCACCAGGCATCTGTCTCAGTAAGGCCCTTCTGTAGGATGTCACATCATTTGGGGACTTGACTATGACACCCAGTTTGCAGTCATCTGTGAACTTCATTAGCCAGAGGCCTTCTGTGTTAGCCTGTACTTTAGAGAAGTAGATACCAAAAAGGAGAGGTCCCAGGACTGAACCCTGTGGTACTCCACTTGTCACTGGTTTGAAGTCAGATTTGGAGTCTGCAACTGTTACAGTGTGGGTTCCGTCAGTGAGCCAGTTGGCAACCCATCTTGTGACATAGGGGTTTATACCTAATTTAGTGAGTTTAGCTATAATTCCAGAATGGAAGGTGTCGAAAGCCATGCCAAGTTTAAGATAGGCTGTGTGAACTACCTTACCCTCATCTACGGCTTTAGTGACTGCTTCAAAGAACTCTATAAGGTTCAGGAGGCATGATCTGCCTTTCACAAACCCGAACTGGGTAGGGTCCAGAGTTTGGAGGTTACCAATGTCTTTGTTTATGAGCTCTATGACGATATGTTCCATGGCCTTGCAGACCAAACTCATCAGGCTAATAGGGAGATAGTTCCCGGGATCAATGGTGGCTCCCCCTTTGTGGAGTGGGATAACTGTTGCTGTCTTCCATTCAGTGGGAACAAAGCCTGATGTGGGGCTATGACTGAACATGATGCTTAGGTGAGGAGCCAGTTCGTTCTGAGGTTTGTGTAAAACGGAGTCTGGGATATTGTCCGGACCCATGGATGCTGTGTTTTTGGCTTTAGAGAGTGCAGCTTTTACCTGCATAGTTGTGATTACAAGGGCTTTGCATTCTTCCTGTATAGATATGAGCCCTTTAGGGAGTGGGGGGGGGGTAGCACTGTACCTATCTGCCGGGATGTTGGCAATGTCAGTTGGTTCTGTAATTTTCATGTCATTGTGCTGTAACTCAAAGCAGATCTGGGTGCTGCCATTGAGATTCTTGACATAGCTATAAAATGCTTTGTGGTTGTCCTTAGAATCAGTGGCATTTTTTTTTCGTAGCTAGCTTTAAAGATCTTATAAGGGATCTCAGCTTCTTACTGAGGCTGACCAGGGAGCTCCTGCACTCATGGGATTTTACTCTCTTTTTCAACAGTTTCTTTTTTCTGTTGTACAGTTTGTTAAGGCAGGGGACCACCAGCTTGGCTTCCTTTTTTTGGAGAATAGCATCTTGATTCTGTTTGGGATAGCGCCATCCATGCACTCATGTAAGTGCTTATAGAGTGCATTTTTGTAGGATTCAGCAGTCATAACTGTATTGTCCATCTGCATGGGTGTTATGACATTCACCACTTCTGTCTTAAGAAGCATGAAGTTGGCTTTGGAGAAATTCTTTACTGTGGTTTCCTTAATGGGGGGTGCGGGCAGGATGTGGATATCTAGAGTGATTAGCTTATGGTTGGATCAGACCACCGGGGAGTTGACTTCATGTATGGAACACCAGTCACTCATGTTGGTAATGACTAAGTCTAGGATATTGTTGCCCCTGGTGGGGGTGTGGATAAGTTAATCCAAGGCATTGGAATTTATGAATTCCAGAAAGCATTGAGCGAAGGAGTTGGTACATGAGTAGTTTTCCCATTTAATGGTGGGGGTAGTTGAAATTGCCCATTATTAGGGGGTTTGGTTGAACCCTAATATGTTCCAGTATAGCAAGAAAAGAGGAGTGGGAATCCTGGGGCATGGTGGGGGATGTGTAGCAATTTACAATTTGGATTGCAGTTTTGCCCAGAGTTAGCTGCACTTGGATAACCTTGGATGCATTATGCTGAGCAACTAGCCTGGAGGTGTGGATATCCTTAATGAATATGGACACACCTCCATCTTTGGTTTTCTGGTCCAGGTTACATGGCGGAAAAGTTTGGTATGAGTTATAGCCTGGTAGTACAGGGGTGCTCTCTGGAGCCTTGAACCAGGTCTCAGTCACTGCACAGATATCGATGTTCTCTATTTTAAGGGGTGCCTCGAGTGAGTGCATTTTGAGATTTAGACTTCTAGCATTGAGTAGCAGTACCCTCAGTTTTTGCTTGCCTGTTCCAGTTACGGTGGTGAATTTGTCATTTGAACCTTACCTAAAAAAAGCACAATAGGGGCGGCAAGAGCCTTAGTCATTATCCAGAATCTCAGGGGCAACAGGTGCAGGCCATCTCTGGCAAAGCATCATGGTCTGTCGACCATGTGGACCCAGGTAGACAGATACTGGATCCCCTTAGAATGACACCAGAAGCTTAGCCAATTGTTGAAGACAATCATTTTTTCCTTGTACTGCAGTATAATTCTGGGTGATGGCAGAATGCTACTCAGGGCTAGGGTCATACCTGCCTGGGCTACAAGATCAGAGAGATCTTCCATGTCTCTTTTCATGTAGTCTAGGGAAGTACATCTCAGGTCATTCACACCAACATGGAGAATGACAGAGTCATATCTGTACTTGTTGTGGAGTGACCTGAATGCGTGGGTTATGTATAGGATCCTAGCACCCAACAGGCAGCTGACAGTAACTTTCTCCTTCTTTAGCCTGGTGAGTGGGACATCAGTATGCCTGACTATAGAGTCACCTGTGACTAGTGTGTTGGGTAAGTTGTTTTGCCTTATGGTCTGTGGTTGAGTGGTACACTGATTCTGTGGGCTATGTGTCATTTGGGTTGTGTTGGAGGGTGGAGGTTGCTTGTGTTTCTGCTTTGGAGGTCTCTGTTGCTTGAGCAGATTATTATTGAAAGCCTCTGTGAATGTGTTTGTGTTTCTATGTGTGAAATTTGTTGGTGTAGATTTAGTGAGACTATTTGATGAGTTAGGTGTGGTGCAAGTGTTTACCTTCTCCAATTGACTGTCAAGTTCAGTCTTGGTTGGAGAGAGCTTTACCTCCAGTTTGGCTAGATAAGTACATCTCTCACAGGTTGTAGTGTTGGGTGGTAGGAAGAGAGGGTTGTCTGTGTACATGCGGCAATTGCTGCATTCCCTCAAGATGCCCAGATTTATCAAATATACAGAAGAAAACACTGGGAGCTGAATAAAACACTGTTTTCCTCTAGATAAGTGAGGAACGTGAGTACAAGAGCTGTTTTTCTCTAAGCAAGTGAGGAAAGTAAGTACAAAAACTGTTTTCCTCTAGGTAATGAGGAAGGTTGAGTGCTGTAGTAATTTGTAGCTTATTTAGTGCTTACAACAAGTTCTGAACAAGTGCTGAGCACCAATAAGCAAAATCAAGTGTTAAAACCACAAATCTGTATCTGGACTAGAGCAGTTACAGGAAAGAAACAAGTGCAAATGCGGGCTTTTAAATCAGAAACTTGAGAGAGATGGAACAATTGCCCAAACGGCCAATAACTACAATTTCTGGGCCAGAAACCACTCCTTATGTTGTATATAGGTTACCTAGTGCTTACCACTCCCACTGATAAGCTAGAAAGCTTCCCTCCAACACAGAAAGGCTTGGGGGGCTCAGGAGCTTACAAACAGTCGTGGATACAGCAATCCTGTATCTGGACTAGACTAGTTACAGGAAAGATGGGAAACAGGCTTAACGTTTTTCTTTTTTTTTTTCACAGAAAAGCAGCTAAAACAGCACTAAAAACAATTAAGTGCAGTGTAATCTAGCACACTTCAGTGTGTAGCAGTATTAACGCAAATATAGTTTAAATAAATTCAATTTATTCAAAATGTATTCTGAACTGAATTCAATCATTGTTTTATTCAACTCTGAACAGTAAAAAGTGCCAAAAATATACTTATCGGCTGAGAAGCACACTCAGAACACAGGGAGATTCTAGCAAAGTTTTTTTTTTTTTAGTAAAGTGGAAAGGGAGAAAAGAGGAACAGAAGATAATTCAAGCTTCACAAACTAAGTGGGTTGGCCTTCTCAAATGTTCTCTCTGAAATAGGTAAAATGAGCTAATGACATTAGACTGGGAGGAGTGTTCCAGACGAAATTTACAGTAATGGCAGGCAACTGCAAAGCCACCAAGAATAAGAACAAGATACTAATAGGGTGGGTGGGAATGCAGCACCAATATAAATAATAAGCAAATGTATAAATACTGCACAGAGCAAATTAAGTTGCAAAAAGTGTACTTATCAGTTTGGAATAGATTCCAACTCTACTCACAGCCAGGTGATCTATCAGCTTTGTGCCAATTCACAGAAATGCAGTCTGTACTGGAATTACATCAGAGAAAATACATCTCAGGCAATGACTAACAGCTAGGATGTGGGCTGGCACAACAACCCGCTACCTGAAACTAGCTTCTGAGCTACCCTGAGAACAAAACACAGTGGAGAAAACAAAGGAGAGAAACAATACAGCAACCGTATAAATAATAAGCAAATGTATAAATATAGCACAGTGCAAATTAAGTTGCAAAAAGTGTACTTATCAGTTTGGAATAGAGTCCAAATCTGCTCACAGCCAGGACATTTATCAGCTTTGCACCAATTCAAAGAAATGCAGTCTAAGTCACTGGAATATGCACAAAAGTATTTACAAAGTTAAGTTTGAAAGAACTGAGTCTTTATTCATGTGTTTACAGATTATTGCACGATATAGTAGTTTGGCCCTTGGGGTTCAAAATCCAAAATTATAGAAACTATGCTGGGCTTGAATGTTATTGAGTATACAAGTCAATTAAGAAATTGTTCTGCTAAACTGAGATTATCATTCAACTATACATGTTAATGTGACACATTCTGAGTTTAGTCTACGTTCAAATTATGGAATATATACTACTGAATTATTATGAAGGTTGAGAACATCATAGAGTGTAAATATTCACTTGATAAATACCTAGGTGAAAGGAAATATTGGTGTAGTATCAGGGAGTCAAGTTCTTTGATGACCTTATGGTCTGAACAGTGGAAATGCTGATCTTACGATTAAGAATACAATTTAGTTGCCATTACTGGTGAAGAAGATGGCAAGCAGGATATGTAAATATGAAGCGAGTGGTGCAAAGTTCATAAGGAGCGTTTTACTGCAAATGTTTAAAGTAATTATGCACATGCAGAATATTTAGTTTCTTCAGTTTTACTCACCTTATCTGGACAAGAATGTATATTACTGGCACATACTTTAGCTTTCTAAAAGTGTTTTTGTTTTTGAAGTACAAGTTTAATAATATGTTCTCTAATATATAAAAATAAGATTGCTGGGTCAGGAAAAAAGTCATCTAATTTCTAGAATGTCTTTAATAGTAATCAGGAATGAAAGAAAGAAAGATGAATACAGCAAAAACATTAGATAAGAAAAGAATCCTGACTGAATTTTAATGTTGCCCCAAAGGTATCTGATGATAATGAAATTGATTTTTGAACAGGAAACAGTACATATTTGTTATAACCTTGTCCTTGTTATAACATGGAGAGAAAATGCTTCTGGTGGACAAGTCAAATGAGCCCCTTGGCAAGTTAACTTCAATTACCTTAATTACATTTGACTGAACAATGAATGGAAACTTGATTGTACTTCCCTATGGAAATATGAAAGCTTTCTTTTATCTGCCCAGCTGGATAGTAGCCAATAGCTTTGACAGGAAAACTTGATTGGGATTTAGAGACACCAGAGGTTATAACACACAAAGAATAACACACTTATGAGATTGGCAGTTAAGCTATCATATAATTTCTCCTGAGTATTCCTGTCAAAAAACAGGGCTGTGTTAGTTGCATTTTAATAATTATGGTTATTAAACAGTACCTTGGCAGAGTTTGACTGATTTGCCTTGACTCCATCAACTTATATTATGTTTACTTAGTGCATGCATAATGGCATAAGAAATAAGCATGTATTGACTGAAAGTAACTGAAGAGAAGTTAAGAAAGGAACACAAGCATGTTTCTTGCAGAGCTAAACATTTCCAATATAGCTCATTAAGTGAGCACAATGTAAAATGTCAAAAGAAGTTGAAAGCATAAATGGCTGATACACTGAGGCAAAAATTGTCAAACAGCAATACATAGGACAACATGTGAAAAGTACTTTATTAATTTAGTTAATGTAAGTTTAATCTATGGCATATTATGAAAATACACAGAAGAAAGAGTAAAAGACAGAAGCTAATAACTATGAGGTATAACAAAGGCACTGCTAAAAGTCAAGCAAACCGACACGCTGCATTAGTTACTTTCAAATCAGTAGATCATCATCTGACTAAAATGCACAGGCAACAAGCTTATAATATTCAAGGTCAGACAGAAATTAAGAAAATGCCTCTTTGCCGTTATAAGTAGACTCCTGAGTCAGATTATTTCACATTTTAGATGTTCAAATGTAAAGATCTTAGTGAAGAACTCATGGCATCAATTGGCTTGAAGCCTAATCGGTGTATTTGAGGCAGAAGTATGAAAAGGAAGAATAAGAGCGTCCATTTTCTTTTCATCATATAACTTTAGTGAATGGCAGTGTTTCTTGTATGCCATCCTATATGTTAGCGATCTCATACCTATTATGACAATGCTGTGCTACTGCTAAAATTACTACTTTGTCGTGGCACACAATCAGGAAGTATATTTAATATTTTTCCTACTATGGAATTCAAGACATAATTAGATTTATTTGCTGGATGAGGCTGAACATTACACGAACCCAATAAAGGAGTGGCACCCATAAAATTAAGTATTAGCAGCCAAAAAGAATAATTGGCTATGGCGATCTCTGACTGAAGCTATATTTCTCATTTGTACTTATACTATCTAAGTTTCTTTTTGACAGTCAGTGGGAGGATGAGAAGGGTTTTAAATAAAGAAAAAGAAATAAGCAATAAAGGAATAGTCCATCATAATTCCTTATAAACGATACCATGTTGTCATGGATTGACATGTTATGTGCAGAGTAACAATGCAATTAAGGAAATACATTAATAAAAAGTACTTCTAAGAGACAGTGTGTTCAGCAGTATGCAACACTGTGTGATTCACTGCAGTTACACACCAAAAAATAGGAAAAGGCATGATTCTTAAGAAGGTGACATAGTTGCTTAATAAGCTTTTGCTAAACACCCCTAAGCAGTCTTAGGATCAGGTTTCACCCTATGGACTAACAACAGGCAACGCCTGCTAGCAAAGATCACAGTCAGAAAGTGAAACAGTTTTAACAGCTGATAGATACCACACCTTGCCACTTATAATACATTTATTTATTTATTTACATTTGGTAACTGGGTAATGTCTGACTGGGCTAACACAAAAGCCAGTTTTCAGTGGAGACACGGGGAGAAAAGCTCCCAAAAAATAATACGTTTACGATATTTATACATAGGTATTGCAAGTTACAGTACTACAACGATTTCAATGAAAGTTTACATTAAAAATATAGTAAGGTGTAAAATCAAGTTTATACAAGGTTCAGAAAAGTCACACAGGTGTGCCCATATTCATTAAGGATAATCACACCTCCAGGCTAGTTGCTCAGCATAATGTATCCAAGTGCAACTAACTCTGGGCAAAACTGCAATCCAAATTGTAGGTTGCTACACATCCCCCACCCTGTCCCAGGTTTCCCCACTCCTCTTTCTTGATGTACTGGAAAATATTAGGGTTCAACCAAACACCCTAATAATGGGCAATTTCAATGACCCTATCACTAACTGGGAAAACTACTCGTGTACCAACTCCTTCACCCAATGTTTTCTGGAATTCATAAACTCCAATGCCCTGGATCAAATTATCCACACCCCCATCAGGGGCAACAATATCCTAGACCTAGTCATTACCAGTGTGAGTGACCGATGTCCCACACTTGAAGTCAACTCCTCGTTGGTCCGATCCGACCATAAGCTAATCACCCTTGATATCCACATCCTGCCCCCACCCCCATTAAGGAAACCATGGAAAAAAATTTCTCCAAAGCCAACTTCATGCTTCTTAAGACAGAAGTGGTGAACGTCATGACACCCATGCAGGTGGACAATACAGTTATGACTGCTGAATCCTACACAAATGCACTCAATAAGCACTTACATGAGTGCATGGATCGTGCTATCCCAAACAGAACCAAGATAATATCCTCCAAAAACAGGAAGTCAATCTGGTGGTCCCTGCTATAAACAAACTGTACAACAGAAGGAAGAAATTGTTGCAAAAGAGAGTAAAATCCCATGAGTGGAGGAACTCCCTGGTCAGCCTCAGTAAGAAGCTGAGATCCCTTATAAGATCCTCCAAAGCTAGCTACAAAAACAAAATCACCACTGATTCTAAGGACAACCACAAAGCATTCTATAGCTATGTCAAGAATCTCAATGGCAACACCCAGATCTGCTCTGAGTTACAGCACAACAGCATGAAAATTACAGAACCAACTGATATTGCCAACATCCTGGCAGATAGGTTCAGTGCTAACTATACCCCCCCCCCCACCACCTAAAAGGGCCCATATCTATACATGAAGAATGCAGTGTCCCTGTAATCACAACTATGCAGGTAAAAGCTGCAATCTCTAAAGCCAAAAACACAGCATCCATGAGACCGGACAATATCCCAGGCTGCATTTCACACGAACTTCAGAATGAACTGGCTCCCCACCTAAGCACCCTGTTCAATCATAGCCTCACATCAGGCTTTGTGCCCATTGAATGGCATAGAGCAATAGTTATCCCATTCCACAAAGGGGAAGCCACCACTGATCCCGGGAGCTATCGCCTTATTAGCCTGACGAGCCTGGTCTGCAAGGCCATAGAATGTATCATCCTGGAACACATAAACAAAGACATTGGTAACCTCCAAACTCTGGATCCCACTCATTTTGGGTTTGTGAAAGGGAGATCATGCCTCCTGAACCTGATCGAGTTATTTGAGGCAGTCACCAAAGCTGTAGATGAGGGTAAGGTAGTTCACACAGCCTATCTTGACTTCGCCAAGGCTTTCGACACCATCCCCCTATTCTGGAATTATAGCTAAACTCATTAAACTAGGTATAAATCCCTACATCACAAGATGGGTTGCCAACTGGCTCACTGACAGAACCCACATTGTAAAAGTTGCACACTCCAAATCTGACCTCAAACCAGTGACAAGTGGAATACCACAGGGTTCAGTCCTGGGACCTCTCCTGTTTGATATCTACTTCTCTGAAGTATAGGCTAACACAGAAAGCCTCTGGCTAATGAAGTTCGTAGATGTCTGCAAGCTAGTAGCCATAGTCGAGTCCCCAAATGATGTGGAAATCCCACAGAAGGGCCTCGCTGAGACAGATGCCTGGTGTCAGAGCCATGGCCTCAAGCTCAATGGCAAAAAGTGCATTGTCATCCCCTTTGGTAAAAACTCTGTACCCATGAACTACTACATAGACAGCAATCTACTTAACACCGAATGTGTGATAAGAGACTTTGGGACCCAGGTGGACAGTAGTCTGTCCTTTGATAGTCACATCGCCACAGTAGTCAGGAAGTCCTTCTACGTGGCACACCTCATCATAAAAGGGTTCTCATCCAGGAAAAAAGAGGTCATTGTTCCCCTCTGCTCGACACTCATTAGACCCATTATAGACTACAACTCCCCTTTTGAAATGTACCTCACAAGACATTTGCAGCAGCTGGAAAGGCCACAGAAGTACCTCACAATGAGGATTACTGGCCTCAAACAAATGCTGTACACTGACCATTTCAAATACATCCAGCTTTACTCCGTAGCATATCACCTACTCTGAGGTGATCTCTGCCTAACATATAAAGCTATGTCAAACCCAGAGCTGTTGGACATGCTACACCTAAAGAAATCCCAATCCCTCCGAGCTACATGCTCTAGGGACCTAAACCTTGTCACCACAATAAACAGGACATTCTGGAGGGATAGATTCCTGTCCCAGAGACTTCCCATACTCCGGAACAGGCTACCCATCTATGTCAAGCAAAGTTCTTCATTAGCAATCTTCAAGAAAAATCTTGATGAGTGGATGGGAAATAGGAAATACACCCCGGGGATCACTTCTTTGTCTCTGCTCGACAGTGGCACAGGAAAATAACTTTCTTGGGTGGCGTAAGCCAGGGAACCTTGTTGGCTAGACTTATGTTAGCTCTTGGGCCGATAGCCTAGTACCTACCTATGAGCACGTTAAGCCATAAAAAACAATCAAATGTAATAAACAAACAGTATCGCAGAAAAAAATGTCTAATGGCTTTTAAAGCTGTTCATTCTTTGGGAGGATACTTTGATTCTGCCTGTAGTCTGTCTGCAGCGGTGCAGTGGTGCAGCGCTTAATGCTGTCGCCTCACAGCAAGAGGTTCTCTGGTTTGATTCTCAGCTGGGGTGCCTTCTGTGTGGAGTTTGCATGTTCTCCCTGCGTTCGTGTGGGTTTCCGCCGGGTATTCCAGTTTCCTCCCACATTCTAAAGACATGCTTCTGGAGCATTTCTCCCTGGGCCTCCGCTGAAAACAGGATCTGTGGAACCTAGTCGGACTTTCCCGGTCAACAAATGTTAATAAATAAATAAATATGTTCCTGTTATTCAAAAGCAAAGAGCCCCCTTGCATAAATAGTCTATATTAGGTCACTGAAATGTTATTCTAGTGAACATCTATTCACCAACCCCTAATCAGCAAAAATTGCTTCAGTGACTCATTGAATTTACTAAGGACAACAAAATAGTTGGCTGAAGCACAATGGACAACTACAGAACTTTGCCCTTTTCTCCACTGTAGTGCTATTTTGGAGTTGGTATATATAGTTGGGGGGTGGGTTCGAATCAACTATGTGTTGGTCTGCTATGCTTCGGGCAACTATTTTGTTGCCCTTAGTAAATTCAGTGAATCACTGATGCAATTTTCACTGATTAGGGGTCAATGAACAGGTGTTCGCTGGAATAACATTTCGCTGAACTAATTGGACCTGTATAAAATTTGGTATTGCAATAGTGTCATGCATGAATATCAGTATAAGTTTGGCAAGTTTCCTCAAACCACTAGAATGCTGGTTATATGTATGGAGAAGAAAAACTCATAAAAGGAAAATCTTAAAGTATCCAACAACACAATGTAGAAAAATTACTTATTTTTTGGTTTTCACTAATGCTACTATAGTTGATGAATTTTATGCTGTATTGTTGAGCATGTTTTTTATGTAATCATGTCATTTGTTCATGGCTTAGGCACTCCTATATATTCTGAAGTGTTTATTGGTGGAGCAGGTAAATGTTTTAAGTAAACAGTGCCAGACCACAGTGTACACAGTCAGAATATCTCTTATGTAGCACTTCCACTTCAGATGAATAAATGTTATCGATTTGCCATTCACTTTGTCATGGTCCTGCCTACCAAAGTACACTGGGCCTGATTGCTCTCCTTTTGAATCAGTTACTGAATCCATCCATCCATCCACAACTGCTTTTTACCATTTTTGCTCATGGAGTCAGGATTGACCCAAACATTGACAATCATCTATAATGAGACTTCAGAATGTCTGCAAAATAGATAGCCTTAACTCTCTTATTATTCTTGAACATCGGATTGTCTAACACTAGACCATATGGGAAGGCTTAAACATATGATTTGTCATTAAATAGCACTTCAACCAGTATAATTCTACCAAACATTTGAAATATTGTTTTCTAAAATATCTACATTGAGATACAGTAAATATTACACTATCCTTATATACATTTTTGAAAACAAGTGCCTTTTTGACGGTACTAGTAGTATCAAGATGAGCAGAATAAATCACAATTCCCAATTCCCAGTGAATGTTATCCTGTAGGATACCCAGACATTCTAAGCAAGCTGAGGCATATAATCCATTATGATTCTTCTGTATCTTCCTTGGGACTTCCTCTCAATAAAACATGCATAGTACACTTCCTGTGAGAGGCACCCAGGAGGACTTACCACAAGGTACTCAAATAATCTCAATGGATTCCTCTCAACACTCTGAGGCAGTGCCTTTACTAAGATTTTACTGGATTGACCTCCTCACTCTATCACAGTAATTGAGCCCAGCTACCCGACAATGGAAGATAATTTGAACCCTTATACCTGTGATTTTATTCTGTCAGTAAATACTCAAAGTTCTTTATCATAATAGAGGATGGACACATAAATTCACCAATATGCTTTGTTCAGTGACTGAGTTTTCACTTAACTGCCACATTCCAGTAAACAGCCTGCAACACAACTCCCCCAGTTGTCACTTTCTAATCTGCCATCAGATCCCCTTAACTGTCACTCATGAAGGAAATACCATTCACCTGCAACAAGCAATCTTCTCTTTTCTGGGACAGAAACGTGTCCTGTAATTGATAGGTGCCACTTTTTTTGCCATCATCTTTAAAGTCAAACCATTGCAGGGCATCATACAAGCTTCAGTCTGTTGACTGACAGGAAAATATCATCTGGATATAACAAAAATGATGGATACACATAAAACCCTTGCTGTGCCTTGCTGTACCTTCATATCCTTTTCCATAAAAATTACAAACACTTAGTCCTAGTCTTTATCCACAAAACATATCACCCACGTAGTACATGTGTAAGAAGAAAGATAGGTCTCATTTGATTGGTTTGTCTTCTGTAATTACATGCAATACAACATTTATTCCCCCACCTTATCAATATATTTTAAAAATATAAGACAACTTTTGTTATCAAAGACTGATATTAAAGAATTATTTAATTTATTGATCTTTTTTCAAATTTCTAAGGGATTGTTAATACATTTTAATAGATTTGAGTTAAAGAGTTGGGAAATAAAAGGTTTTATTGGTTGATATAACTGTATTTATGATGGACTTTTAAAATCTTTAATAAATATTCAGCCTGAGTTTTGTTTATACCAAAATGAATGGCTTCAGATCCACTATATAAGATCTTATGCATTAGAGAATTTTAGGAGAATTGTACAGTCAGATAATAATAATAAAATCCAGAATCTGATAAATTATTTATGTAAAATCATTTATGAAAAATAAATAATTCTTCTATTCTTTCTGTTCCATATAAAATTTTGATACAAAAACAGAAAACTTAAAAGACAGCTTATGGAAACATTTATTGCAGGATAGAGTTAATTTTTATCCCATGATAAATTATTAATGTTAAAATCAGTAAGTAATACCTCTTTCATTGATTTGTGGATGATATTCACATGAAGATGGTTAAATAGTCCATTTTATACACCACAGATTTTTGTAAAATGTGTAAATCTGATGCATTTTGTTGTTGGAGATATAATGAAAATTTTAAAACAGACTGGATTCATATTGTTAATGATTGTTCTTATTTATTATCATACTGGCAAAAAGTTTATCATATTCCCAAAATGTTAACAATTTCATACAAACAATATGGACTGATAAATTCTCAGTTTCAAAAGATTTGATTCTCTTCAGTTCTCTAATGCCAAATACTGTAGAGAAAGGATCACTACTATGATTTATGGACTGCATTAGGTGTTGCAAGAAAGTGGAAATCAGCTGTCTCTACACAATTCAAATAGTTTATCACTTTGTTAAAAAACAGTCCCCGGGATTCATGAAGCTCGGCGCAAGGACAGCATTAGCCTTGTGCCGACCGTGCAGCGTAGAGATGGCGCAGCAGCACCACATGCATATTAATGAAGGTGCACTGACGCAACATCCACGTGCATAGGAAAAGTGCATGAGTGCAGGGGGCATGTCTAAACACTGCACGGAGGCGTGAACATGGCTGCAGATGAGCAACCTAAAATGCTGACTAGTACTGCCTGCCTCTAATAATAATCACTCCTGTCAGTGCCTGTGGATACTGAAATGTATGCAAAGCATACAAGACACTTTTGCGAACACCAAAATAAAAAGTAAACACAAAGGCACATAGCTGAATATTGAGTCCCTGTCCGTCGAACAAATGACATTTAAAACCCTGTGCCTGTATTCCATTATAGTGTTGATTGTTATACAAAGTGGAAGCAAAACACAGTGTGTTAGCGCGCCGCTGCCATTTGCTAAGCCTAGTGCAATGGTTAGGGTTACCACCTGTCCCACATTGTGAGGGACAGTCCTCCTCTGGGCAGTTGTGTCCATACCAAAACCATTATAAATGTTAAATATCCTGCGATTGTGGGACATAATTATGTCCCATATTTTATGTAATAGTTCCATACAATACTTATTTCTGTATGTAAAATACCTAAATGTTACAAGAAACAGAATAAGCAACTAATTGAAACAGAATAAGCAACTAAACTGCTACAACAATAAGCTTTCATTTAGGCATAAAACTAAAGTACTATCCTTTGTACTGACCATGGGTATGTGTTGGCCTGTAAAATCTGATGTGTGTCCTGAAAATGTCCCATTTTGGTCATATGAAAAGGTGGCAACCCTACCAATGGTCAGAGCATTCGCTCAATATCTGCCCATTCACAGTCCAAGTTGTCCTTGTCTGGATGGCCCAAAGATGAATGGGTATTTCCCGGGCCTACCTACCATGTCATGAAAGATAAGTATTTGCATGTACCTGTGTGCGTGAAGTACAGCATGTGGAAGATCAAAAATGCTAGGGTCATCCTCACAACCATATTGGTACCAGAGATATATAGTGTACGCAATGTGTTCTGTTGACTGTGCCATTGGCCATCAACCATAGAAGGGATGGATGGTGTGTGTGTGTGTAATATAGGTGTGTGGTGGGGAGGTGACGGGTAATGTAATAATTTGGCAAGGGGAGGCTGGGTCGGATGCACAATAGGTGAATTGGAGGTGTACGAGGGAGCAGTGGGTGAATCAGAAAGAAAACCAAAGAACAAACATTCACATCTGCAATACAACCTGACAGGCCATATTGCAGAACACAATCCCAAAAACATATGAACATTAAAATGTGTGATACACATGTGAAGAAATGTTATCGGCTCACATCCACATAATGGTCTGGCCTGAACTGAGCAATCCAACCCCAACACGCCTGGATACACAACTGAATACCCATCATCCCCTCCACAGCACACCACCTCCCCTTCCTTAACGTCCACCAAAACCGCCCATACTCGGGCTGCTAGCTTGGCCCAGCCATATCTGCACATAGTGACCTCTTCTCATATCTAGTAGGCAGTCTCACCCTAGGCAGTCTCAGGATTGCAAACTATTTATCCCTTGCATGTATAACCCTACCTCATTTTCGTAAAGCCAAAAGAATCGAGGTCATTGGTCCCCACAATTTTTGGATATCCCTCATGGGATAAGTATCTATTCTAAACATTAGACTTGGTGTCACGACATGCTGTCCAGTCCCGTAGACATCTGGACACAAGTTGTATGAGCAGTAGTTATCCATAACCCTGCTCAGCCTCCAGCCAGTCCTGCAGAACCTACGACCCAGGATTAAACACCTGACCGTGATGCACGTCTCCCCACGTGCATTATTGGAAAAATATATACGTTTCACATTCGCATAGTGGCAGTTGCATATAGGTTGATTAAGGCATTTTAAAGCAGATGTAAGTAGGGCCACCATCTGTCCCACTTTGCGAGGGACAGTCCCTTTTTAGGCAGTTGTGTCCTGACCAAAAATAATAAAATGGCAAATGTCCTGAGATTGTAGGAAATAATTATGTCCCATAATTCATGTAACAGTTGCATAAAATAGTTATGTCAGTATGTAAAAATGCCTAAATGTTACAAGAAACAGAATAAGCAACTAAACTGCTACAACAATAAGCTTTCATTTAGGCAAAAAAGTAAAGTTCTATCCTTTGTACTGACCGTGGGTATGTGTCGGCCTGTAAAATCTGATGTGTGTCAAAAAAAATGCCCCACTTTGGCCTTTGAAAAGGTGGCAACCCTAGAAGTAAGTGGGTATGCAAGCGTGTATGTGCGACAGTAAGTGGCGGTGATTCAACGGTATGGGAAATGTAAATAAGCATGTAGGTGTATATGCATGTGTATGTGCAGACTGATATATTTATATATATATATATATATATATATATATATATATATATATATGTATATAAAGAGAGAGAGATATGAAGAATGTACATGGTCACAATATAGCAGACATAACGAATGTGAAGGGAAACAGCAGAGGAACACCCCATAATATTTAGTGCTGTTATATTAGGTTGGCCAGAGGTGAGCACACCTCTGCATCCCCAACCACAGGTAGGACGCTAAAAGTGGAACTAACTATGTCCCCGTGCTAAGTCTGACCTTTAACTAGGTACGGGGCAGTCCCAGTCCCCAGTCAGATAAGCCTAAACCTGGATGACCACATGAACACCCTGACAATCAAATACATGTATGTGCCAGGACTATAGGCTTTGGAGGTCTGAATATACTTTGAGTAAGTCAACATGTGGCACAGGTCTAGAGCAGTAGGGAATGGCGCATGTGTAGTATTGCGGTTTTCCCAACAGGAAAATGGATGCCTGCTGTGTTAGTGGAGTGTTGAGGCGTGTGTTCAGGTAACTATAAACCATGGGTATACATATAAATGAAGCAGAACACCAATAGTGTAGTGGTTAGAACATCCGACTATTGAGCAGACATTGCCAGTTTGACTGCAGCACACACCATTTATGAAGCGTAATCCGTATATTAGCATATCTTGCTAATTTTATGCTGTATAACGATATAATACCAATGAAATGTGAACTGGGGTGACATATCACAGTAAGACTGTAGAAGAATTTTGCATGGCATGAATCAGCAGTTAAACGGAAAACCGCAGCTGAAAAGTGTTGTACTCACCCTTTGTCCAACGGCTCTTGTTCCGCCCAGCAACACAATATACCACGTCGGCCAGGCCCAATGCCAGGACCCTACACATCACAATCAATGTGATTTACCACTAAGCCACAGCAGTTATACCTAACATCGATGTTATCACAAACATAACAGACAGCACAGTCATTCAACAGTATGATCAAAGTAATTAAATCATATAGATGTGTATGCTTGCATATGTACACACACACACACACACACACACACACACACACACACACACACACACACACATATATATATATATATATATATATATATATCTATATATATATATATATATATATATATATATATATATATATATATATATATAGATACATATAGGATAACTACCTATCCCACTTTGCGAGGGACAGTCCCTCTTTGGGCAGTTGTGTCCTGTACAATTAGTGTCAAATAGCAGATGTCCTGAGATTTAATGACAAAAATATGTCCTATATTTATGTAATAGTTGCATAAAACAGTTATTCCGTATCTGAAACACATAAATGTCATAAGAAACTGAATAAGCAATTAAATGCTACATGAATAAGCTGTCAATTAGGCATAAAAGTGAGGTTCTGTCCTTTGTACTGGCTGTGGGCATATGTTGGCCTGCAAAATCTTGACGTTTGTACCAAATATGTCCCACTTTGGCCATTTGAAAGAGTGGCAACTATGTATATATATATATATATATATATATATATATATATATATATATATATATATATGTATATATATATATATATATATATCTGCAGAATGAACATGAAACAAGAAAGCATTCATAATGAATGCAAAGGAAAATAGCAGCGGAACACCTGTATTATCTAGTGCTGACATATCAAGCTGGCCAGAGGTGGCCAAAGTCCCTGTGTCTCTAATCACAGATAGGTTGCTAATAGTGGGAGTAACCTTGTCCATGTGCTAAATCTGACTTTCAAACAGGTACTAGGCAGTCCCAGTCCCCATTTGGACAAGCCTAAACCAGGATGACCACATGAACCCCCTGAAAATCAAACACACGTATGTGCCAGGACTATAGGCTTTGGAGGTCTGAATATACTCGGAGTGAGTCAACATGCTGCACGGGTCCAGAGCAGTAGGGAATGGCGCATGTGTAGTAGTGCGGTTTTCCCAACAGGAAAATGGATGTCTGCTGTGTAGGTGAAGTGTTGAGGCATGTGCTCGGGTAACTATGAACCATGGATATACATATAAATGAATCAGACCACCAATAGTGTAGTGGTTACAACATCCGCCTAATGAACAGGCATTCACAGTTCAAGGTCGGCAATAGCACATATCGTTTTACTTGTGGAATGGATGTTGCTCTGCTGTAAAACCGACATTAAAACATGTAAAAGTGAACATGTGTATCGCATGGGATTATTAACCAGATCCCTTCAGTCAAAGTGGTACTGTCATAATGAATAAGGCACAAGTAAGCACAAATAAGTGGCAGTAAACATATGTAATACACAGTAAGCATAGGCAAGTGCACCTGCACGGGTGTAAGCAGCACCCAGCATAGGAAATGTATTTTTGTATTTTGTATGCACAGATTTAATATATATGCATATATATAAATATATATATATATATATATAAAAATATATATATATATATATATATATAAATATATATATATATATATATATATATATATATATATATATATATACATATACATATATATTTACACACATATATATGTGTGTATAGCTATATATCT
>NC_056729.1:1300954651-1301074651 GCF_019279795.1 Protopterus annectens
GGGTGGGTAACCCAGATTACCCATGGGCCGAGACAATTGTATGAAATGGGTCCCGTGAATTGGAGAGTGGGCAGTGTGTAGTGGTGTGTCCAGAACCCACCAGATCCCAGAGTAAGGATGGGTGCTGTCAAGAAGGTGAGGGTGGGGGAATTATGGGTAGCTTCATATGGGTCTAGGTGTGCAGGTGTTGGCTGATGTTGGCAATTATGGACAGCCCTAGGGATGCAAGTGAATGTGTTCATTGGACAGAGGCGTCGCCCAATGAGCAGCCACACCCACTGTCAGACCCACTAAAGCAAAGTGTAATCTATATGGCATGGAATGGAATAACCAGATGTAGATGTATATAAGTAGAGCTTTGTGTGTGTATATGTACCCATAGCGAGATAGAGATATGCTTCTCCCTTACCGTAGTACGAATGTATACATACAGAGAAAGAATACAGATACATATCCACATTTGAATCTATACATATGCAGACAACCATAGACCCATATGGTGTTAGATCATATATATATATATATATATATATATATATATATATATATATATATATCTATAGACAGCAAGATATGAATATACATGTATGCATACATATGTAGATATATCTGTATATATTAATGTAAATATATATGTATATACCTAGGATATGATACAGCAGTTACGGGTAACATATGTTCAGTCCGGGCATATGTTGATGGGAGGTCCAATAAACAAATGTCTAACCCCCCACACACCCCCAGCTAGGCCGGTGAGACATACAGATATGCAATAAAGGTAAATACACCATTGCTTCCCAGACCACCGGCAGGAAACTACCAGTGGGAGAGATCTGCAAGGTCTACACTTGAAACATGGACAGCGATGTCTCTTGTGGGACACCAAAAATTTAGTGATTGGAGCCAGGCCCTGTAATGATTGATGCGACCAGGCTGTAGATGTACACAGATCAGTAGGTTGTGCAAGCCTGATAACATATGGGTTGACATAACGTACGACATGTGTCCCAACACGGGGAGAGTGGGCAGTGTGTAGGGGTGTGTTTATACCCCACCTGCGCCCACAGTAAGGATGAGTGCTGTAGAGGAGTGGCAGGTAGGGGAACTATGGGTATGCGATTATGGGCCTAGGCGTGCAGGTGTTGGCTGGCAGAGCCATATTAGGACCTCCCCATGGATGTAAGTAATATTCCAATGTGGGTATAGTAGACGCCCATACCTCCCAAACCTTAAGATCACATCCACTGGATAGTCCGTAAACCATTGGAGGAACACATAGGGACCATATAATTAACTGTCCCCAATTACCAGGGACATCTGTGATTACGAATCAGAATCTAACTCTGTCCAAACTAAATCCTCCTAGAACTAGTGATATTAGGAGGAAAGGTGGTGGAATACACGTAATGAATAATGACAAAATGTAAGAGTCATAAACAGCATGTACCTCAGACAATGTGTATGAATACATATGCTCTGGGTCTGTCAATGTGTCGGGTCAATAGCGCCAAACTTCTAAATGTGTCCCTGAGGTTGTTATGCAGTGTACCTAATTCAGTGTTCATTCTTCCCCATTCGTATGAGAGGTCTGCTAGTGAGAGAAAGCGCATATTCCGCCGACTACCTTAGAAAGATGATAGAATAATAGGGTTGGGGTTACCACCTGTCCACATTTGTGAGGGACACTCCCCTTTGGGCAGTTGTGTCCTGCAAAATAATTGTAATTATGGCAAATGTCCTGTGATTTAGGACAAAGATTTCCTATATTGTCTATAGTAGTTGCATAAAATAATTATTTTGTATCTGAAACACCTAAATGTTATAAGAAACATTATAAGCAACTATAATGCTACAAGAATAATCTTTTTTTAGTCAAAACAGTGAAGTAGTCTCCTTTGTACTGGCTGTGGGTATGTTTTGCCCTGCAAAATCTGACGCCTCTACATAAAGGTCCTATAGGGTTGCCACCTTTTCAAATGTCCAAAGAGGGACATATTCTGAAGAAATGTCAGATTTTCCAGGACAAAACACACCTACAGCCATGCATAGTACAGAATTTTATTTATTTGCACAAATACAAGCTTATTCTAGTAACATTTGAATTGCTTATGCTACTTCACATAACATACAGAGGGTTCTTATATAAAATAATTGTTTTATGCAACTATTAAAGAAACATAGGATATAATTTTGTCCAGTAATCTCAGGACATTTGCTATTTCTTGATTATTTTCACAGGACACAACTGCCTAAAGAGGGACTGTCCCTCGTAAAGTGGGACAGGTGTTAACCCTAAAGTCCCACCTTGGCCAATTGAAAAGGTGGCAAACCTATAATAGGTATGCTGTAGCATGACTCGGCTGATGGATGTGGCTCCCAAAACCCAATTACTTGTCTGTATTGAAGAGTCTCACTTCCCATGTATCAGCCAGATGGGAGCAGATTGTATGAGGAATACACAAATATGATTAATTCTCTGGACATGTCACAGATTCCGTACAGTCGAACACAATGCCGTTGCCTCATCACATGTACGTGGACCATTTATGAGTGATGTGCATACCAGGATCGTGGCCTGAGGGACAGGGGTGAGGATAACAGGAGTATGTTGTGATGCATATTACAAGGGTTACATGTGTCCAGTGGGTACGTGTGTGAATTGGACAGCTATGTATAGGACAGATGTTGTCCTAGGAGCCGATTGGCCTTATGTTTCCGTAGGTGAGGGTCGGATGTAGGGGAAGGAGTGTCAGTATGGCCGTGGAGGATAGGTAGGGTAGGATCACAGAAAAGACAGCATACAGGGTTGATATATCACACATGTAGGGGATACACCCCTGACAGGGATGGGTGTTCGGCATTCACAAGGCAATGGGAACAGTGGGATGGAGGTTCCCAGCCATGGGCAGCTGCCACTGCACCTAAACAGCTGCAAAGGAGGCAGTGCTGGGAGCTGTCCAGGAAGGGCAGCATCACCCTGTAAATGTGACTCAGCCCTTGAGCTTGCATATCTGGCTTCGGAACCCCTTAGTGAGCCGCCAATGCAACATGTCCTGGACCTCACGACAGCAGACATGCACCTGTCTGGTCCTGATCCCAGGGGGGACATGCTCCATCCTCAGTGGTGGTGCAACCAGAAGGTGGTGCAGAGCCAATAGAGGCTGATGTGCCAGTGCCCAGTGCCATGGTCAGCTGAAGTGGGACAGGAGGCTCTGCCGAGACCTCCCAACCCATTCAGCCTATGGTGTTGCAGTTTAAACCCACATATGGCTTAATGATAGGCATCAGCATACAGTATTACCTACAACAGTATGCATAGATATCACCATCAACCCAACACAACAGATGGTATACATTTGTAGAGGGAGCACAACACATGCATATATACTGCATGCCATCTGTACAATTTGTAGTAGACGTGTGACTGCAGCTATAAACAGTTGCCCATTATTGACTTGTCACTGGGAACCCCAGACAGTGTCTGTCATACCACTGTTTCATGTCACACATGTCCATTCAGGGATGCAATGGCAGTAACACATCCCTATCATCATGTACTGTCTGCAATCCTCACACTATGCTTCTGCTGTGCACAGTTGAGTGTTCAGAATGTAACACAGGAAATAAATGGTTGCACACTGACCAGTTTACAGATGGCCCTACAGATGGGGGTCCCGCATGAACAGAGTACTGTCATGTCTGTATTAAAACATGCAGAATAGCCATTGCCACACACATGTTAAACAGGCAGCAGTCTCAATGCAGCATAGCTACACTTATATGCTGTAGTCATGTGTGGCACATCACCTTCCTGTCATTAGGCTATTTCCCACTGTGTATAATGTTTGAGGTACATCCAGATATCATCTGTGATGACATGTCAGAACACCACATCCAGGTACCACTCACAGCGATTGTCATGGCCAAATACCAACATGTTTTCCCTAGATAGTGTACTGTGTTTATCATGCGGATGGCTATGGAGACATCATCACAGCTGTTCCACATACAATCAGCAAGAGGAGGACTGCAATAGGTGCAGAGGCCATCACCTGACCATGTCCATCACTTATAATACATATGCTGCTGCTGAGCAGGTGTACTCCTTCACATCCATCAGAGAGTGTGTGGGTGGTACAGGCAAAGTACACCAGGGAAGGGCTTGGAGACTTAACCCTAAGCATCATCTGCCACATGTCTAACAGTACAGGGGTCAAACCCCTGACTGACTTCTCATTACTATTACATGTGCATGACGCTACTACATGTGCCACAAAGATGACATGTTGCTGTGCTGTAAGAACATATATGTATGTAGGTGAGTGACATCTGCAACAGAGATATAGTAGACATACATTAGGTGTGGCACACATGGCTGTGCACGTGAACGGATGCCATTGTCAGCACAACCACACTCTCTAATGGACACGCATTGACACTCATTGCCAGGGCCACAAATACACAACCTAACTACTTTGTTTGCCACACTGCAGTAATGCACAGGACTACATGCACCGCAGGGGATTGCTGGACATTCTATGGGCAAGGGCATGTGAAAGTGTTTGACATCTGGTGGTATGCCAGCGAGGGTTATACTGATAGTGACTGTGGTTGGGAGCATCATAACCACATGCAGACACAAGGTGCCAGTACTGACATGCATGTATGCATTGCTTCATGGGTGTGTAGTGGATGTCTGTGCAAGGCTGGTTGAGGGGTAATCCTTGGCATCATGTCACCTGACAATGGTGTGCAGTACAGGGATGTAGTGTCTGCAGTGTCCCACACAGATGGGTACTGCATGATCTGCTCTGACATCCTGGTTACCAATATGCATGGCCATAGCTTTGCAATGCATGCCATGCCTGTGTTTGATAGTCCTTCACATGGACATCGCCTAGGATGTGCATGTCCCACAATACTGTACAGTGACATGTACAGGTGTACCTGGTTTGGCAGGCACATGTTGTGTACACAGCCTGTTATCCCCCAATATGCCAATACTGGCCTGGTGTGGTGAAACCTGCTTATAGTGAGCAGTTTGACCCTGCACCTGCATTGATAGTATGATACAGGTATTCCCTGATGTCAATGGTATTGGTCCATACAGGGCACATGTGTACAGCATTGTATGGCCTCTGTGGATCACATTTGATGGCACCACATATGTTGCAAGCATCCAGTGTGGAACATAGTGAAGGCAAAATGTCCGCATATATGTGCCTATTGTACTGCTGTACAGGGTGCCATGTCCTCTGCAGGCTACTACAGTCACACCATGCCTACTATCTGTCATCAATGTGCATGGTACTAGCAACATAGTGGGATATCCTAGGCAAGTTTGTTTGTGCATGGCACATGGGTGCGGGACATATACCGGGTACTAGTAGGGTTGCATACATTGTTCACCAGGGCTTTTGCCAGATGTAGGGTTATGGCTTGCCAACACAGTCCCATGACTGACTGACAGCTGTACTCCTCGTGAGGTGGACAATGTGTCATAAGACGGACACCATATAGGAAAACTACTAAATCCGCACCCCAACGTGTCCAATGGTAAGGCACTCACAGCCACCTCTACAGAGGCTCTGACAAACACACACTTGCCATATCCTGTATACAAACTCCTACCTACCGTATCACTCTGCAGCAATACACTTTTAGGGTGCGCGCTATGGTGAATACTGGGTTGCAGCATGCCTACAGGTGTATAGCTAAGTGGGTGACAACAGCAGGATTGACAAAGGTGGTGATGTGATTTGTACAGAGAGTGCATACTCTACAAAGCACTGTACTTGTCTCACACAGGCTGACACACACACACTTGGCATGTCTGGGATTAGAACACTGACCTAAGTACTTTAGCACACTACAGCATTGCGCAGTTATAGAATGCGCTACCCTGATTACTGGGTTACAGTACTCCTAGAGGTGTATTTCTAGGTTGGTGACATCATCAGCCTTGTCAATGGTGGGTATAGGAATGGTATGGAGTGTGCGCAGTCTAAAAGCATTATTCAGTCCTCAGGCAGATGGGGACAAACACACACACACTTGGCAAGTCTGGGATTAGAAACCGACCTAACTACTTTATTATACTACAGCATTACACAGTTACAGAATGGGCTACTGAGATTACTGGGACACAACACTCCCAGAGGTGTATTTGTAAGTGGGTGACATCATCAGGTGGGTATAGGAATTGTATGGAGTGTGAGCTTTCTAAAAGCATTATTCAATCCTCAGGCAAATGGGGACAAACACTCACACACATGCACACACACACACACACACACACACACACACACACACACACACACACACACACACACACACACACACACACACACAAACACACACACACACTTGGCAAGTCTGGGATTAAAACACTGACCTAACTACTTTATTACACTACAGCATTACGCAGTTACAGAATGCACTACTGAGATTACTGGGACACAGCACTCCCAAAGGTGTATTGGTAGGTGGGTGACATCATCAGGTGGGTATATGAATTGTATGGAGTGTGAGCAGTCTAAAAGCATTATTCAGTCCTCAGGCAAGTGGAGACAAACACACACACACACACACACACACACACACACACACACACACACACACACACACACACACATACACATGATAACTGAAAAGTATCATTTGCTATTGGCCAGTGTGCTCATTTGAATTTTCTTCAGCTTTACCAGTGTTGCTATAAATTGTCATGTTTGCACAATGCAGTGTTTAGCACAGTAGGATTGTAATGTGCAGCACATCAATGTAAGCAGAAGCATAGCTGGCTTATTCAATACTCTGAAAACCATCTCTGCACTCCCTCAGCTCTTCAACTGAAGTGCAAAAAAAAAAAATTACTGTATTAATGGCTTATGACACTTAAATCCAACCACCCCACTATTCCACTGAAGAGCAATAAAGAAACACACACACACACACACACACACACACACACACACACACACACACACACACACACACACACACACACACACACAGACACACACTTGGCAAGTCTGGGATTAAAACACTGACCTAACTACTTTATTATACTACAGCATTACACAGTTACAGAATGCACTACTGAGATTATTGGGATACAGCACTCCCAAAGGTGTATTTGTAGGTGGGTGACATCATCAGGTGGGTATATGAATTGTATGGAGTGTGAGCAGTCTAAAAGCATTATTCAGTCCTCAGGCAGACGGTGATAAACACACACACACTTGGCAAGTCTGAGATTAGAACAGCGACCTAACTACTTTATTACACTTCAGCATTACGCAGTTACAGAATGCGCTACTGAGATTACTGAGACACAGCACTCCCAGAGTAGGTGGGTGACATCATCAGCCTTGCCAAAGGTGGGTATAGGAATTGTATGGAGTGTGTGCAGTCTAAAAGCATTATTCAGTCCTCAGGCAGATGGGGACAAACACACACACACACACACACACACACACACACACACACACACACACACACACACACACACACACACCAGTGGTGGGAAAGGAACACCTGCCTATCTACATATCACTATTACAATACTATATAGTTATGAGTTGCGCCACACAGACTACACATTTCAAGGCTGTCATTATGACCTTTTAGGAATGCGGACATCAACAGGGATGCTGGTAGTTAAGATGTACATACCTGTGAACCTGTGTGCTTAAAGTAGGAATCCATCCTGACCTGGAGTATGCCCATCTGTGGAATGGATGACTACTATCACTACAGAGGGTTACAATGGCCATGCCCATACAGAGAGGCACATAACCGACACAAGGTGTCACTGGGTATGCTCACACACTTAGTAGCACAGGGCTGTTCAAAATGCACGATGTGTCCAGCTACACAAGGTTATACTGGGCATGCTCATACACTTAGTAGCACAGGGCTGTCTGGGATGCACTCTGATTCTAAACACAGAAGGCCACAGTGGTCATGCTATTACAGTTAGACATAAATAACACATTGTAATGGACTCTGGTGTTAGTAGTTGTCATTGTTAGCAGGAACGCTGCTCTACATATATCTCACACCGGTCTTATACACAATGTCTCCTGCTGTCCGTCACCTTAGATGTACCATCCTATACCAAGCACAATACCACCACTTGCAGTGATGTCTTGCTAGGAGTGGCAACTGCTTGACCAACACAATGAGCCTTGCTAGGAGGGGCAACTGCTTGACCAACACAATGAGGCAATGTCCTGCTGTAAGTACGAGGTTGTCCAGTGTTTGTCATTCTGGGATGACATGACTGACAGTAGACAGGCCTTTGACACATATCACATGCAGCCATGATTCAAGGGAGTGGGGATAATACCCAATTAGCATTTGCCCATATAGTGCCATTCCAAGGCAAATGTCCTAAACACAGGATAACACCCTGACACCTAGAGGACAACTGCATTGTATGCTTATTCTAACCAGTGCTAGATGTGTAGCGTCCATAATCACAGCTGCTCACTGTAGATCCAACAATGGGGAGTGCTGACTTCTGTGCAGTGAGGAACAACTGGCTGAAGGCTCTGTAGTGCAAAATAGCGCTACCACCATATACCTCAGAACCAGACATGTGGGCCATAACACAGGTACGGATCGCTCCAGGTGGTGGTATCCTCACATACATAGTGGTCACTCACATGTACTGACCAGTACTCCCACAAAAGGCATCACAGATGAGTCAGGTGCAGGAAACACTGTCAAAAGCTGCATTCTAAGATGTAAACCTCAGACACCATCATGCCCTCCGACCACCAACACACATCCATACATGTTGTAGGACATATAAGAGTACACCACCATGTGACCCTTGACCAGTGGACTGTACCAAGCTCTACATCAACTGTAGAGAGTACCCATGTACTGACACAGTTGCATCATGTGTTATGCAATGCAATGATGCCACTGTCCGTAACCAGGTCAGCTGTACACGTACCAGGGGCCCTCGGTTATTTACAGCATTAGCAGATGACTGTTGCTGTACACCAGTAAACGCCCTCATGTTTGGATATGACATACATGTACCTGCCCTGGATATGGACATGCCACACACACACACACACAACATACATGCAAATAGCATAGCTGTTGTTGTCCTTTGTGCAGACAGGTGGCTACAGCCATTACACACATGCACATGGAATGTAGGTCCATGGCTGCTGAATGTTAAGAGTACATAAGGTGTGATATTAATGTTGAAAGAGGTAACATTCCCTCTGTACCAGTCATCCATTACACCTAACATATCATACAACAGTCCATGTGTCATGTATGTCGTTACACATGTCCACCAATTGCAATGCCTAAAACATGCCCGAATGACAGGATTGTAAGACCTACACACATGTACATGTAGTGGTGTGCATTCAGATACCATGCTTGTGCAGTTGCTGTTGTATGCAGATGACGTGTATCTTAGTACATCATGCAGTTGCAATGCAGCCTCAACATTGTCAACTGTATATGGTGATATGCTGAATATACGGAAAGATGTACCTCAGGTATGGACAGATGTGTGGAAATAACTAAGTGGTGGGGCATCTTTGCAGCTAGATGTTTGCTGAGGACAGCTCACAGGTGTGTCACAAGTGGTCCTGCAATAACCTGTGCAACTGGTAATCAATGGTTTTGTTAACTGAATGGCATAACCTACAACATAGACAGTGGTTTGGGTGACATCGAAGGTAAATCACTTGACACCTGTAACAGTTAAGACCTCCCATGTGCATATATCAGCACTGTTGCCAAAGGAAATGTCAGTACACTTTGTAATGTGTGCAATACTGCTGTAAGTCTGTCATATGTATCATGAGCTAGGCAGGTGTTTGATTCACAGTACTGGCATGTGTGGTTGCGTGTGTGTCCATATATGTCACGTATGGTGGGGAATACATCTCAGTTGTTACTCACTCTCCTGAACACTAGTGTAGACATCTGTACAGACTGCAATGTAGAAAGCAGAACATAGGCAGGTGCGTGTATCTCACACATGTGAGGTATCTGTATGTGCGTGACATAGGTGTATTCAGTAGTGAATGCCACAGTGTGTGTGTGTGTGTGTGTGTGTGTGTGTGTGTGTGTGTGTGTGTGTGTGTGTGTGTGTGTGTGTGTGTGCGTGTGTGTGTATGTATGGCTGTCTGGTACCTGGAGTGAGGATGTATGTTACCATACTTAACTGATAAGACCCCTCCCCCCATCCAGCTGATGCAATCTACTATCCGTGTTGATGTCCCCAATCTTAGGCCATACTGTCTGCCTGTACATGTGTATTCTCTGTGGTGCATCATGTAGGTGCACAATACTGTAATGATGTTTTGCACATAGGCAGGGGTCCTCACCTCAACACTAGCAACTGTGTGTGAGTTTGTGTTACTGTGTCGGTGAATCCGTAAATGTGTGGGTGTGACTGTGTCACTGGAATACATGTGTGTCAATACCTAAGTGTGTGGGTGCAGTTGTGTGTTGGCATCCTGTCATGTGAAGATGTATTACTGCTTCCCAATGAGGTATCACACTTCCCACTGGCCTCTACCCTTGTAATCAGCTAGACCGCTCTCTAACCTCTTACATGTAACTGTGCCTGTGATGTCACCCAGTATGGATGTCACGTCTGTAGCCACAGTAGCTTAATACACAGCTATCATGCTCTTGGATCAGTAGACGTGTTTGGAACGTCGGACATTCTCACTGTGATGTGGCAGCTACAAGGTGCATGCTGGTATATTCATACATACCTGTGAGTAGTCCACATTGACATATGGGACACTAACAGCAAATACAGTTGCAAGAAGCACTACAGTTCACCACACGACTCTTCCAGATAAATAAATGCTGTTTTATTCCGTAAAATTCAGACCCAATACATAAAACACTAAGCGCTTTCACCCAGTTCCATACCAGGTTTCATCAGAGTAATTATCTTATGGAGCAGCTCTCCTTAAATACTTAAATCATTAATTAATCTGTAATTAGTGTAGTTATTTAATTTAATACCATAGTAACATAAAATAAAATAAAATCTTTTTTATGAAATAAAATGAAATCTTTTTTGTATGAACTTCTTACTATTTATGACAATGCCAGTAACAAGACATTAATAATTAACCTTCAGAGATGAAAATAAAATAATTGTTAAACTCGTACAGTCATAAAAATAAAAAACCTTTTAACAAATGCATTGATAGTTGTATTTAAAGACACACTGCTGTTACAGGTGTATAGTTTTTTTGTTTCTATACTATCTAAAAGGCTTATATAGACATAATCAAAGGAAATTTCTGACAAGGACAACAGCAGGTTTGAAATAACCTTATGTGAACAGGTCTTGGCTATAGAACTTCATTATAAAGCTTGTCATAGATTTTCATAAAATCAATTCCTAAAAACCAAATAAATACTTGCACAATAAAATAAATATTAATATAAATATTAATGTAAATATCTAGTTATTAAAATATTTAGTAAATTTTATTTGTATGTATAAATACGTCTAATTGCCTTAAAAATTATTTTTAAAATTTAATGAAGCTTTAAATGGTATTTGATTTCATTCTCAAGAAACTACTTATCGAAATGGAATCATTGATACCTGGTTTTTTGTGTGCATCTAACCTGAACTGCCAAAGGCATTCCTTCATTTCTAGCAAGTTGTTGATATCCCCTTCTTTATTTGTGGTTTCAGGCACTCTATCTATAACAAAGAACAAAATTTTTTTAAAATTGGGACATACCATACTGTGTGTGTAAAGGGCATTTGTTATTTTTTTATTTCTAATGTCCCTATTGTGTTCGTTTATTCGCTCCCTTAGTTTTCTAATAGTCTTTCCTATGTAGAATGCCTCACATGATAAGCAGGATGCAAAGTATATTACTTGTTTAGTGTTACAGTTAACGAAACCTGGACATCTAATGACCCTCTTGTATGCAGTTGTTGCAACATATGGACCATCATTTATGAATCTACAAGCCTTACAAAAACCACACTTTTTCATGCATGATTTTTTGTTGGCTTCTTTAGATTCAAAAATTTCTTTTAGATTTCTTCTTCTACTGAATACGATAGAAGGAGTTGTGCCTAGATGGTCAGTTATTCCATTTGTGTTTATGAACACACTGTCCTAAACCTCCTTTACTATCTCAACTATTGTTTTTGTGTTGTCATTGTAAGGCAGAGTCAAGGAACATGCCATATTTTTATTTGTACATTTTCTTGTTTTCATCCCTTCTTTGCCTATTTTTAATATAGGCTTGAAGTTTTCTTCCCTTTTCTTAAGTATTTCGTCCTTCAAAACTGTGACGAGGTCATCCGGGTAATTTCTTTCTGTGAACATTTGGCATAAAAAATCCAACTCTCTGAAAAAAATAATGTCCTCGCTTATAATTCGGGACAACCTAATCATTTGTCCCTTTATTAAATTCCTTTTCTGGAAATAAGGGTGACAACTATTAAAATGTAGATAAGAATTTGAAAAAGTTTTCTTACGGAATATGTTAGATTCTACTGTTCCGTTTTTTCTATACAATTCAATATCTAAATATTCACATTTGTCTTTATTTATATTATATGTAAACTTTAGAAAAGAAGTAGTATTTTCCAAATACTTAATACAATCCTTAATTTCTTCAGTGTCGCCTTTCCAAATTAGCAAAATATCGTCAAGAAATCTTAAATAAAGGACTATTTTGGGCCAAAATGTGCTGTTAATAACGTGTTGTTGTTCCCATTCTGCTAAAACTAAGTTAGCATATGTTGGTGCACACCTTGCTCCCATTGCAACTCCTGAAACCTGCTTGTAGTATTCTCCATCCTGTTGAAAAAAGTTGTTGAGGAGAATCATTTCCATAAAATCAATAAGTATTCTTCTTTTAACAGTATGGAAATTGCCGTACCTTAATAGGCTCTTTTCAAATAACTCAAGTCCTATGTCATGTGGTATGACTGAAAAAAGGTTTATGATGTCAATGGTGACTAAGTAGGTGTCAGGAGAAATCAATACCCTATTTTCATGTAATTTTTCTAAACAATTCCATGAGTCCTTTAAAATGTGAGGGATGTTTTTTGTCACTTCTTTACAACTAATGTCAATAAAATGTGCCAAGGACTCAGTTTTAGAATGTTTTGCTGCTATTATTGGCCTAAACGGGGGGTTGCTTACATCCTTATGGATTTTTGGTATCCCAAACACCTTTGGTGTTATAGGATGTTCAATTACCAAAAAATCATGTTCGTCTTTGTCGATACACCCATCCATTAGCATTTCATAAAGCCGCCAATCAATTTTTGTATGAGCCTTGACCATATCATACCTTGAACATCTGGCATAAGTAGTTTCATCGTTAAGCATATTCAACATTTTGTTTTTGTAATCTACTGTACTCATTATTACAACCCCTCCCCCCTTGTCGGGTTTCATGATTCTGTATTTGTTATTAACATGCAATTCATTGAGGCAAAACCTCTCAGCTGTAGTTAAATTTTCATTCTTTATATCTTTTCTTTTTAGTACTTTCCTTATTTGTGAATCACAGAACATCTCAAATAAGTGAATAACTGGATGGCTAGGGGGTATGAAAGTACTTGCTTTCTTTATACTAAAAGAATTAACTTCATTTTTCCATGTATCCTCCTGATTACAAAAAAACACTTTCAGGTTTAACGTTCTTGTGTATAGTCTCAGGTTAACTAAGACTCTTCCTATATCCAACTTGAAAGAAGGAACAAATTTAAAACCCTTTTTAAACAGAGATACATGGTCTGAATTTACAATTTTGTCAGAGTAGTTAAACAATGAAAAACCACCTTCAGTAATAATGTCGCAATGCATTGTAGAAAGTTCAGATTCATCTCTCATTTGTCTTAGTTCTAAAGCATCATTATTCACTTCTAAACATTTTTCAGAACCATGATTAGTTGTCACAGAGTCATTATTCATTGCTTTTACATATGTAAATTCAACAGTTTCTGTAGTAACATTTAATGCATAACTACCAATGGTTCTATCTAAATGGTTGAAGTAGTCTAAATGAGTGTTATTCATCTGTTCCTGTAGTTGTTCTGATAATGTCTCTGCCCTTGGTAACGCCCCTTAAGCGTTCTGATCTCCTCAATGGCTGCTCTTCTAAAAAATCATGTTGTCCCTGGTCATTCCTATGCATACTACCATGCCCATAGTTGTTGCTCTCCCCATGCACATTAACTTCGTCCTCTCTATTGCTAATAGCATTACTTGAGTAGTTCTGGTTTGTTTCCCTCCATTGTCTTTTAAATTCCTTGAAATGATTGTATGTCCTATTGTTAGTGTAATCCTGTGAATCTCTCTGCAATTTTTTATTTTTAAAATCAAGGCCTTTGCTAACATACCTATTCATGTCAGCTAGGATGTTGTCTAACCTATATTTATTTTGTTCATACAATAAATCACCTCTTATACTGCTATCCAAATTTAACAGAGTTTCGTTTAACTGGTTAAGCTTATTATTGTTATTTTTGATAATCAGTCTCATAAGCTGCTTACCAGCATTGTCAAATATTTCCAAAAGTTCCTTAAGTGAATCGTCGTCCTCAAATCCGAAAGGTACTTTCAACACCCTGAGTCCTTTAGGAACCTGATTGAGTTCCAACGAACGTTCAAGGAAAGCGTTGTCCATTTGTAACGCTTTAAACTTTCTGAGCTGTTTCTCGAACTCGAGCAACTGTTTATTTAGGCTCCCCATATCGTTTGGTTGTTGAACCGATGAAAATCTTGGTGCTGTTAGTAAAATGTCCAAAGCAGGTAATGAATGTCCTCTCTCCCCTCTCGTATTGCTGCCATCTCTAGCGTTCCCTTCCGGAATCGGCGGCGGAAGCGTGTAATTGGTATTGACTGCCCTGTTCAATCCGTTCCGTCCTCCAATGAATTCCTGAGAACTACCGCTAGCCGGTGGCTGGTTACGTGAGGTCCCCGGGGTTGAATGTAGTGTAAGAAGCAGCTCGTCTGCTTCAGATAAAATCAGGTTGTTAGTCTCAGCATTGTCAGTAGTTTCAGTATTAATTGTAGCGCGTCCTTGTTCTTTCATTAAGGAAAGCAGCTTTTTTGTAAGTTCAAGCTGCTGTTCTAATAGCTGCTCCATCACGTTAAAACCAAAAGTAACTTGTTTAACGAATAAACTGTCAGCAAATGTTACCGGTAATGTTCCAAAATAACCTACCAGGGTTATAAAAACACGAGAGTGCAGCAACCGAAGTGCTCACTAACAGCAAACACTGACTTCCACTGGCACGTGCAATTAGACCTGAAGGAGGAAAGCAGAACATCATGACCAACATGCAGTTACTGTTGTTACACAAGACACATACTGTTAACAGTACAAAATGCATTGTACACCTGTAGTACATGGTATGTCTGCTGCCTGTCAACAGTACTCAACAATTGTAAACTACACTTACCTTCCTAGTCTGCTCACCCCATGCATCAGACCATATAAGTATGTCCCTGCATCGATGGTGTGGATGTCAGGAATGTGGCACAGGCATCATCATATGCACAGGGTGATAATGTTTGCCAGAGGCCTAGGCTGCATCATTGGATGACATCATGTGTGTGGGTTAGGGCCTTTGATCTGATTGGGAGTGTGTGGATGTTATGCATGTGTGTGTTGCGGTGCCCTACATATGTTTCCGGTGTGTGCATGTATGTATGCATGCACACAGTTCTGGCATGTGTCTGGCCTACACAGGGGTATTATTGACAGCTGCAGACTGTACAGGCCAGGTTTTACAGTTTACGGTGTCCGGCCACGGCCATGTGACCTGTGCCTGCAGGGTTTGCATGGGCACTACCAAGCAGAGGTGCAGATTGGGTACTGTCTGATGACACTTGTCCACTGGAACCATGTCCCTGTTGGGACCATCCAGGGCCACGTGCACGTGGCCTGCTGTGTCATGGTGTGGACAGCACAGCACCAGCTGCACTGCTGATGCTACCGCCACTATGGGAGTGGGCATGTGAGGTAGCTCGTTCATGTAGACCTGAAACAGGTGATGTAGCTGGCCTACATCCACGTGCCCGTTGCCTCAACCCTACCAGATGTTCCAACACAGAGAGCACATGCTCGCGGATTGTCATGCCACGGTCAAGGACTCCAACCAAGTCACTCAATCGTCTATCCAAAGCTTCAGCAACTGTTGTTGAGCATTTACCATTGCCTGGATGTTGTTGTTTAAAGAATGGACAGCAGCCCTCTGAAGCCTCTGATCTTCTCTATTGTGCCATTCAGCACATGCCTGTGCCTCCATTACAGCCTGAAACATGCATCTGGTAATACCAGCTGCTGCGCTCTGTCTTGCAGGGGCATGTTGGCCAGATGTCCTCCTATGAGCAGCATTGGCCACGTGCCTGTGTGGGGCATCAGCAGTCAGTTGGCTGACACCATGGTGTGCAGGCACACCTTCCATAGCCCCCACACTTGCCTGTTCCAAGCTACCACATGCCAACTGTCCTTCCTCTATGGCCACTGGTGAGGGGTATGTATAGGCATGAGATCTGTGTGTGGGGATGAGAGGGATATAGGTGGAATGGCAACCAATGGCACAGATTCAGCCCCTGACAACCCTGCCTTTGCCTCAATCATACATCCATCATCACTGCTAGAGTCTGTGGGGACACTAACATCAGATGGACCGCAGGAGGGCAACGCACCTACATCACCTGTGAGGGGCAGACAAGAACTGTACATTACAATCTATACAACACACACAAACACACACATACACACAAACACACACACACACACACACACACACACACACACACACACACACACACACACACACACACACACACAGACACACACACAGACTCACACACTATGGCACCCAACATGCATGTGATATGACAGAAGGCATGCAACATGCATGTGATATGGCAGATGGCATACAGCGCAGACAATAATAGTGGTGGTTATCATACATTCCTGGGTTGCACACAACAGCATGCATATGTCATAGCAGAAGGCATGCAAATTACACAATCATAGTAGTAGTTAGCATACATCCCTGTGTTACACCATGTAGACCAGCACAGGTTAACAGTACACCTGCCTGATGTCTGGTATATGACCTTGACAATCACATGTAGTATGATTTGATCTGCTGACATGTGCAATGACATGCATACATGTTTAAGACAATGGTGTCCTGTCAAATATAAAGTGGGGTAATGGTGTCCCAATGCACTGTTGTCTGTCCGCCCTAGATATACTGCACATTTAGCTGATGTGCATGCCTATTGCAGGGAATCATGAGGCATCTCTACTGCTGTACAGTCTGAGTTACATACACAATTCATAGCCATGACTGTGTTCAGATGCAATACATATATACTGTGGAATGTGACCCACGTCACTGAGGTGTATACACACTAAACCATGATGTGGAATGTGTGACACAGGTCACTGAAGTGTATACGGATGACACCCCTGCACATCAGCAACCATATTGCTGCTGCCTGGCAACTATGGCCAGACATGGTGAACTCGTTGGTACACCATGTCCCACATGACATCTGTGTACCACACACACACACACACACACACACACACACACACACACACACACACATACACGAGGAGCAAGGATGACATTGATGTCCGACACCAGCAAGGGGAATGTACTGTATCTGTGGACTGATGTGGATACTGTACAGGTGACTGCTGTCATGTCGTGACACACTCAAGATGTTCAACACATCTTATGTGGTGGATTGATGTCACACCTACACAAGATGTGCACAGGCCTGTAGGATGTCTAGTGTTACACATCTGCAATATAACCATTACACAAAGGCCATAGTTAGACCATGTGTAGCCAATGTATGACAGGGTGTACACACAAGCACATCACGTCTACTGTGTGTGTTGCTTCATGTCTCTGGCCATACTCCATGGCCATGTGTGTACATGTGTTGGCCAAATTATTGTGATGGGCATATATTTCACATGCCTGTGTTGTCCCATAGGACATACACCCATAGATGTCATATGCTCCACTGACAACGCTTATGCAGACAAAGGGTGGTATGTTTGGTATGCGGGATATGTTTTTCAGCATAGTTAGGCAGTGTTGCAGCCAGGCCACTAGATGTCATGGACATATCAAGATAGCACATCACATCATGTGACATTCATAGCAGGGCTATGATCCACACTATTGAATCCTGTGGGCTGGCCATACTCCAGCTCACTGTGTAGTACTGTTTGTATTCCCCACATGTATAGTTCTGATCTGTAGTACATGTTCCTACAGTGAACAGCACCTCCATAATTGTATGCACAGCTGTCCACACATCTGGCAATAACAGTTTGTGAGGTTTCATGTCGGTGTTTCATATAGTTTGCAAGGGTTGCACATGGGTAGCCATTGTGATGCATTGCAGGTCACACCTGTATATTGTGACAGGACCATACATTATGTGTACATGTGGTAAATGGCCACATGGAAGATAGATCTGTGCATTAAGATGCCTGATAAATAATAACAGTCTCATCTGCAATGGGCTGCTGTCGCAGCAGAATGCTAGAGGTACCTAAATAGGAGTAGCACAGCAGTATGAGCATTATCCATGCCTGTATGTTAGCTACAGGGGGCAATGTGCATGTTAACACATACACCAGTACAATAGACTATACTATGGTGTATGCACTTATGTGCATACACAGAGTAGCATACTATAGTATGCGGCATGTGTGTATACATGCCTTGCATATGATGTTACATTGCATATTGTACAGTGACACATGCAACTATATGGAATATAGTTGTTATATGTGTTAGTAGTGACTTATCAGGCAACTCCAGGCTCGGTGGTTGAGAGACACCCACCTCCACAATATCGGCTAAGGCTTGTGTATGTTGTTCTGCAGGTGTCCCCAGGTTGGCCAGTAGTTCCTCGGTACGTGTGAGTGGGGGCTGGGTTGGTGGCCCACCACCTGTTGCACCTTGTTCCCTGGCGATTGCATTCACATGCTGTTTTGCCCATCTAATGAGGTCTGTACAGTGTCTGCGCACCTGCTGGTATGTGCAATTGTGGCCACCCGCATCATTAACCCTCCTGCGAAGTTCCATCCACAGGGCATCCCATTGCTGTGCATCCTGTGGCACATGGCTGAACAGGATATCATGATTGTCATGTAGGTATGGGATGAGGGCCTCATCCTCCAAGTGGGTATAAGGGGGTAGCCTTGCACATGGCATACCTGGAAGACATAATGATGGAGACAGGTCACAGTAACTCACAGAGACATACAGAGCTACAGCTGAACATACATGTGCATCGCATGTATTATGATTAAATAGTTGTCTTTGCAAATCTACATGACACTGACATGCTTTTGTCACACACGTGACACTCAGTGGTGAGTGGATATTATCACCATATATGTGTGTGTGTGTGTCAACTGATTACATTGCTCATACTCCATGTGGATGCTGCCTTGATGTGGGCATGTCTGTTTGCCTGTACTGGTGTTCCTACCTATGAGCACATGGCTGGATGTGTCCACATTAATGCAGTCGACCTTGATGCTGTGTATATGTCACATATAAAGACTTACACTGCCTTAACGGACATGACCTTTGACCCTGCAGACTTACTCACGAAAGGTTTTACATGTAAGTGTTTTGCCATATACATCTACACGGCACTGTACAGCAATTCAACATCCTGCCATGTATCACCTGTGTTGCACATGTGATACACATGGGACACTGGCTAGCCAAATGGTATATGCAGGGATGGAAATCAACTATAGCATGTACAGTCAAAGTCAACTGCTAGGCTATATGCCCTGGGCTATGTATGAATCTAGGATGAAAGGTTACCTAGCTGTAGCTGACAGGCAGGTCTCTGGGGCTAGGTGGAGCAGTGACACATAACTGATCCACAGGGTTAATGATACATTTACCATGCGGTCATCACAACATGTCTGAGAGGGGGGTGATGTCTAGCTTTGCTGGACAGGAATGCATAGCATGGCAGGACTATGTAAAGCGTATGGGACAAAGATCTGTCCAGAATGTGGTGATTCTAGTACTAGGAAGGTGGATGTCCATGAAGTATGTGTTTGAGATCAGAATATGTATGTGTAGCATGTCGAACATCACTGGGTTGGACATGGATTTATTCAGGGTAGGCATCTTGCTACATAGTGGAGATGGGGAAAGGGAAGGCTGGTGTAGGCCATCTGAACATGGACAATACCCCTTAAAGGAAATATGTGATCTAATATAGGTCACTTGAGTGTTGTGTATGGCTGAACAATGATCTCTATATTCATGGATGGCACCCTGTAATGATTAGGGTTGCCACATTCGACTACCTGAAAGGTGTGGTGATGTAACTATCACAGGAAAGACAACTGCCCAGCTGCATCCCTTACACACAGTGTCCATTATGTTGACCACTGCCTAGGTGGTAGTTCATGGCTACAGGGTTATTAACATAGGGATGACAATGCAATATGTAGCTGTCAGATTGTGGCCATATGTCACACACACCTCACCCACAAAGCCCCTTCTGTATATTGTCCACAACACTCTGAGTCAGCTATTGCTCCTAGGTCATAGTCATTCGCATACTTCAACAGGCAGATGCCTTCTGTTAGTTTGTGTGGTATGGACTACAATGAGGGGGAGTACAATTAATTAACCCTGTCTTACTGTAGCTGGCACTGGTGTGAAGTGCATGTATTATTCAGACACCTTCTGTAGTGTTAGTTTTGCGAGCAGTCCCATTGCTAAACACTCCTGTGACATAGGAATGTACATCTAGTATACTGAGTGTAGGTGGAACACAGTATGGGTGCTGATGTCCTATGACCTGGCAAGGTTATGATATGCAGTGTGAAATCAACCTTACTGTCATCTACATCTGTACTGCTGACATCAAATAATTTGATCAAGGTTCATGGCCTTTCAGACCAGACTCAGCACGGTATTAGTGCAGTACTTTCCATTATCAGTGGTGTCTTCCCCTTTGTGGGTTGTGATACCTGTTGCTGTGCACCATTCAGTGTGTACACAGCCTGACATGAAGCTATGTTTTACATGATTTGTATGTAGAGAGCAACTTGTTTTGCCATGTGTGTATGATACAACCTGGAATGTGGACAGGTCCCATGCAGCCTGAGTGCAGCTTGTACCTGCATAGTTGTGGGTACAGGGGCTCTGTAGTGTACATGGATATATGATTGTGTACCTGTTGGGGGGGGCAGTGTGTTTATGTTATCCAAGACCCTATCTGGATTGCTTATTCATGCTCAGCACTTGATCAGAACTTGTAAGCACTACGTAAGCTACTAATTACTATAGCACTCAATCTTCCTCATTACCTAGAGGTAAACAGGTTTTGTATGTACTTTTCTCAATTGCTTAGAGTAAAATTGTTCTTGTACTCACTTTCCTCACTTATCTAGTGGAAATTAGTTTTTTTATTCAGGCATGTCCAAGGGTCAGCTGTCAGTGTTCTCTCCTGTCTATCTGATGAATCTGGACATCTTGAGGCAATGTAGACATTGCCTCATGTACACAGACAACTCTCTCCTCCTACCACCCAACACTACAACCTGTGAGAGATGCACTTATCTAGCCAAACTGGAGGTAAAGGTCTCTCCAACCAATATTGACCCTGACAGTCATGTGGAGAAGGTAAACATCCATACCACACCACACTCATCACTGAATCTAACCCACCATTAACTGGGAAAACTACTAGTGTACCAACTCATTAGCTCAACGCTTTCTGGAATTCATAAACACCAATGTCCTGGATCATCTTATCCACACCCCCACCAGGGGCAACAATATCCTAGACTTAGTCATTACCAACATGAGTGACCAGTGCTCCACACCTGAATTCATCTCCTCGTTGGTCCGATCCAACCATAAGCTAAACACCCTTGATATCCACATCCCGCCCCCACCCCCCCATTAAGGGAACCACAGTATAATATGTCTACAAAGCCAACTTCAGGCTTATTAAGACAGACGTGGTGAACTTCATGACACCCATGCAGATGGACAATGCAGTTACAACTGCTGAATCCTACACAAATGCACTCTATAAGCACTTACACAAGTGCATGGATCGTGCTATCCCAAACAGAACCAAGACGCTATACTCCTAATTAAGGAAGCCAATGTGGTGGTCCCCTGCCATAAACAAACTGTATGACAGAAGGAATACACTGTTGCAAAAGAGAGTACAATCCCATGCATGGAGGAGCTCCCTGGTCAGCCTCAGTAAGAAGGTGAGATCCCTTATAAGATCCTCTAAAGCTAGCTACGGAAACAAAACCACCACTAATTCCAACAACAACCACAAAGCATTCTATAGCTATGTTAAATATCTCAATGTCAACACCCAGATCTGCTCTGAGTTACAGCACAAAGGCACGAACATTACAGAACCAACTGATATTGCCAACATCCTGGCAGATAGGTTCAGTGCTACCTTTCCCCCCCTCTGACCCCCTAAAGGGCCCATATCTATACAGGAAGCGTGCAGAGTCCCTGTAATCACAACTACACAGGTAAAAGCTGCACACTCTAAAGCCAATATCACAGCATCCATGGGACCGGACAACATCCCAGGCTGTGTTTTACACAAATTTCAGAATGTACTGGCTTCCCACCTATGCACCACATTCAGTAATAGCCTCGCATCAAGCTTTGTGTCCCCTGAATGGTGCACAGCAACAGTTATCCCACTCCACAAAGGTGGTGCCACAATGGACCATGGGACCTATTGCCCTATAGGCCTGACTAGCCTGTTCTGCAAGGCTATGGAGCACATCATCATCATGGATCTCAGTCACAAATACATTGGGTACCTCCAAACCTTTGACCCCTCCCAGTTTGCCTTGGATAAGGGCAGACCATGCCTCCTAAACCTGGTGGACTTCTTTGAGACAGTTACCAAGGCATTATATGAGGGTAAGGAGGTCCACACAGCCTACCCTAATCTCCCAAAGGCTTTCAACACCATTCCCCATTCTGGTATTATCGACATACCCATCCACCTGAACATTAACCCCTACGTCATGAGATAGCTTGCAAAGTGGCTCACAGACAGAACACACACAGTGTGAGTTGCATACCCTAGGTCCGACTGTAGATGAGTTACAAGTGGCATCCCTAAGGGCTCAGTCCTAGGACACCTCATGTTTGGTACATACTTCTCTGAGATACAGGCAAGGACTGAAGGGCTATGGGTGAAAAGGTTTGCAGACGATTGCAAACTTGGGGCCATTATTGTTTCCCCAGCTGATACAGACACCCTCCAGAAGGATCGCACTGAGATGTATACCTGGTGTCAATATCATGGCCTCAAGCTGAATGCCACAAAGTGCATAGTCATCCCCTTTGGATAAAACCAATTACCCACGGACTACCACATTGGTGCTAGTCCCCTACACACAGAAAAGGTAATAAGGGATCTGAGAACCCCAGTAGATAGCAATCTCTCCCTTGATAACCATAATGTCAAGGTGGTTAAAATATCCTTCTATGTGGCCACCCTAATCTGTAATGCGTTCACATCCAGAACAAAAGAGGCCATTGTGCCTCTCTACATGACTTATTAGACCCACTGAAGGATACAACACCTCATTTGGGATGTACCTTACAAGACAACTGCAACAGCTTGGAAGACCACAACAATACCACACCAAGAAGATTACTGACCTCAATCAGATGACCTATGCAGCCCAACTAAAGAAACTCCAGCTGTACTTGGTTGCATACCGCGTACTCATAGGTGATCTCTGCTTGACATACAAGGCCCATGTCCAACCCAGCATTGCTGGATATGCTCCTCCTAAACAGAAGCCCCTGAAAGCCACATGCTCTAGGGATATACACCTAACCACAATGATGACTGGGACATGCTGGATGGATAGATCCCTGACCCAGAGACTCCCCATGCTTTAGAACATTATTCCAATGTGCATCAGGCAGGGCCACTCACTAGCACTCTTCAAGAAAAATCTTGATGGGTGGATGGGAGACAGACATGTACCCTGGGGATCACTGCAGTGGCTCTGCTGGACAGAGGCACAGGGAACTAATGGCTCTGGTGTTCAGAGGCACAGGGAACTAACCTAAGGGGGTGGCGGAAGCCAACACACTCTAGCTAGGTTTATAAATACCTGTGGGCAGACAGCCTAGTACCTACCTTTGAACTTGTTACATGTCTTATGTGCATGGATAGTTAACTAGCTCTTCCATTGTACATTGCTATCATGCTGTTAAACTGTCGGTGCTATCATGCTGTTAAACTGTCGGTTGACTACAAGTCATATGTATCCTGTTATTGTGTATTGTAAATGTCAATAGACATAACTAATTTTTGCCTAACATAACAGTAGTGCTATGTAACTTGTAATACATATCTGCCTACAATACTGTACATTACACAGTTATTGGCACAATATCCCACAATGCATATCATAATTGCACAGTAGGCCAACCTTCAACATGTTATTCTCAGTAATACACCCATACATATGCCTACTGTTACAATACAGCAACATATACTATCCCCTGTTATAGCACATACTTGTTGACCAGCCCTGCCACTGGTAGTAGCTGGTGAGGATTAGTTGGGTTCAAAGCCCTTATATAGCATCCCTTGTGGTGTATGCGGTGTTTGCCTTGTGACCTACAGCAATACACACATAAATACTACAAGCATTACTATGCTCAATAATACATCACTACAAGATAATTGTTTCCACTATATGCATTGTGTACACTTTAAATATTACAGAACAGGTACTACATACACAGACATACTGAGTGTTCTACATACCTTATTAGTAGCCCGTGGCATCGTTGACTGTTATTTCAATCCTTTTCAGTTTGTGATTCAATCTTCTTTGTAACGTTCTGCTGGTATATACAGATGGTTTGAATGTGTAATAAGCCATCATTTTATAGTTAAATATCGGTAACATGTGCTATCTTGACCTCCAATTGGTATTGCAAAGTAGTTAATTAGATGCACATCAGCTGTGCAGCTACTCCATTAGCCAATACCATGGCAACAGTGGTGTATAATTGAGTACTTTACTTGGGCATTGTCCCTTTGCCTTACTTTCGAGGAAGACGGCCTGGATGTGTTGTTTGTGATGTATTTCAACAGCTATAATGAGACAGACAGAGATATATTAGCTTCATGATTCCCATGGCTTGTGTGTAATGGCTAGAAGATGTTGTTCTGCATGTGAGTACAGCTGTTATATTTAAGAACATGGCTACTTATGCAGGGTTTGTTTGTACCTGATACTTCTGCAGATGTTTCAGTCTGGCAAGGATGTTTGGCAATCTCAAGGCTGTATGGCTATGCATGAAATGTTAGGTGGTTTACAATGTGCTCTCCAGACATCCTTGGTTTGGTGTACATGTGTATCATACTGTGCTGTTAATCAGTAATTGGTAACACTTCCTAGTGTACACACAACCCTCTGAAACGGGATTAGTGCCAACAAACCCTGTAACATCAGCAGCTGTTCCATTGTATAACAGCAACTATTTCACATAGGGCCATGTTAGTGTGTCTCTGACAAGGTATGTTAAGGCTTCTGCAGATGTCATACAGTGAGTGAATGATTTGTGATGTTATTACACTTTGGCCTGTAATTTGTGTAGGTGTGGAGTGATGTTGGTGGGTGTACATAGCAGATGCAGGTGTGTAGGAACTGCTTTTATACATAATCGATTTGTGCGTGAGGGTTCCTTCCCTATTTGAACACCTATCCTTTAGTGGACTAATACTATAGTAATTGCAGGCTAATTCATTAAGACACTGTTAACTGGTTCCTGTAGGTGATGTTAGTCCTTCAATACTTTTGGCAATACATCGGAATGTAATAAAGAGTTGCTACATGAAAGCTGTGTATTTCTGATTGGATGGGTAATAGGAAATTCACCCTGGGTATCACTTCTGTGGTTCTGCTTGACAGGGGCACAGGAAATAATTTTCTTGGGTGGCGAAAGTCAGGTTACCTTTTTGGCTAGGCTTGTATAGACCCTAGGGCCAATAGCCTAGTACCTACCTATGAAGTCATTGGAGTTGTGTTGGTGACTGACCCTCTTTGGCTAGGGTTGCAACCTTTTCAAATGGCCATAGTGGGACATTTTCGGGACACACATCAGATTTTACAGGCTGACACAAACCCATGGTCAGTACATGGGATAGAACTTTCCTTTTTTGCCTAAATATAAGCTTATTCTTGTATCAGTTTAGTTGCTAATCCTGTTTCTTGTAACATGTAGGTATTTTAGATACAGAAAGAACTATTGTATGCAACTATTACATTACATATGGGACATAATTATGTCTTACAATCTCAGGACATTTGCCACATTTAATATTTTTGGTCAGGACACAACCGTCCAAAGATGGACTGTCCCTCGCAAAGTGGGACTGGTGGTAACCCTATCATTGGCTCATGTCCATAGCACATATTTGTAATAGTGTATAGGCATATACTCTCCATATCCTGTGTTCATAAAGTTTGGTTGAGGTGAAATGTGTGATTGCTATGGTCCATGTTATACTCATATATGAACACTTTAACTGCTGTATATGGGATATCTATGGAATCCTGAACGCACAAAATTACGACGCCCACAGTACCGGGCCCAGACTCCCATATCCCACATTACCAACAGAGACAGTCTAACTCGCAAAAGTAACACAAACATGGAACACACACATGCACACACACACACACACACACACACACTGCTATCCACCACATCCAAACAAACCATCTTACACTATGTAGGAGCAGGAGGGCAAGTCCCCCTACACCCGCCATGTAGGTGGATGCGCTCCCCACACCCCCCTACTTTAATATTCTACCTCCTAGATTGCACAAACAGATGCACAAAGCAAGCCCACACCCACACATTACAGTCCCCCAGGAACACACCCCACACTCAGAACACACACTTACACGCACTACAGCCCTCAGAACCACACTTACACACAGTAACCTACCTGAACCGCAACACCAGAAGCACTGACTAAATGTCCCTTAACATCGGGATTTTAAACCTCATGCTTCTGGTGTTTCAGTACTGTGTCCCTTAACATCGGGATTTTAAACCTCATGCTTCTGGTGTTTCAGTACTGTGGTCTTTCAGACTTTAAGCCTCGTGATTACACGCGTCGGTATGTCAATGTCAAGCAGTTGGTGTTTGGTAGGTATCCCATTTATATGTACCTCCATGGTTATGTAGATGTTGTTAACCTATCTATATATCTACATATATATGTATATCTCCATATATCATAGTTCATAGGTTCATAGTTTATTACTAAGCTAACTGCCCTTGTGAGCCATTTAAAGCCTAGCCAATTATCCCTTGTGAGACTCGAACCCTGCACCTTGGGTTTGTAAAGCAAACAACTTAGACATTAAGCCACCCTCCCAACCAACCGACATATATCTCTCCCTCTCTCTCTCTCTGTATATATATATATATATATATATATATATATATATATATATATATATATATATATATATATATATATATATATATATATATATATATATATATATAGGTAGCTTAGTGGTAGGTTATTGTAAAGATTGTGTACACTGGTAGTGCAAGGGTGATTAACGCACATTTTCAGCGGTTGTGTGTTCCACATGTTTATTATTCCATGGAATACTACCTATATATGCAAGCTGTGGTTATGGTATACTATGTAACATGTAAATCATCTCTGACTTTATTGGAATTTGAACCAGGACTGCATGACATTGACGTTCCTTCTGCCTATTTCCTATGTCCCTGAATCCTATGTATAAGCTTGGTTACACAACAGGCGGAGCCACCCACACCCATTGAGCTTCTTGAAATACCGACATGACACATGAATTGGGAGACTATACATTAACATCCTAACTACATTTGGCATAACCACTCACTGACACACTTTAGGGGAAACCTTGATGTGTGGCTGGCCAACAGTATATACACCCCTGGGATTATGTGTCCCAGACACATACAGCCAGGGTGTGGGGGAGCCACTCCAGTTTTACAGCTGCAAGACGTGCTGGGGAAATTGAATGCTGTTGGTTTGTCATGTTAACATGCCCTTTTGAGATCACGGTGTGCCCCTATCACCCTACAGCACAACAGTCTTCAACAGCTTCCAGCAACTCTGCCTGGAATCACTTCATTGGCTATGCTTGACAGAGGCTCAGTTACTTCATCGATGGTGCAGGTAAAGCCACCACACTGTAGCTATGCTTCTAAATACCCTTGGGCAGATAGCCTACTACCTATCTGTGAAGCTCTACAGTGCAGGCCATCTCCGACATCATATGTGATTATACGGAATTTTCTGATCACAATATACAGTGTAGATTCACCATGTAGTCAGACAACAGTTAAGTACAGCAATAGCATACATACTACTGATACATAATCACACCAAAAGCCTATCTTGGAAGCTAGTGGACATGTATAGGTTTCAGGCTTTGTATTGCTTACCAGTAGGTTACCTACAGGAAAGATGGGACACAAGCACAGATGGCTTACATGCCTGCAACAATTCCATACCAACTTGATGTGTCAGCCTAAGGCTTTGGAATGCTGGCCAATGCTATTGGCGCACCAATGGTGCCATTTTTAGGCAGATCTCAGAGGTGGATCTCACCTCCATGAACTGCACGATAGCAGAACCAATGAGGGTTAGGCTACTCAGCACCAGGGGTAGTACTCACAATATGCACGCACTCACAGCACCCTTCAGTATGGACAACATCTACATCTGTTCTGTGACTGGGACCTGTATAAGGCTCCTGTGAGCACACCGGCACTACCAGACTACAACCCATAACACACATTTCAGCCACTGTATATGGACTGGCACAGACATGGAGGGGGTGTATCCATATACATTGGGGATATCTACACCTCCAAGTTAGTGGGGCAGTATGATACCTCTGTGATCATCCATTTGCAGCTAACATCACCCACAACTGCAATGCAAACTGTGAGCTGCTGCAGATAACCCTCCATGAACCAGGAGCACCACTAGAAGTATCTGCAGGCAGTGGTAAACATGACAGTCCTACCAGACACCCTGTTCTGTTATTGATCAATGTCAGCTACCCTGCACTTAACTGGATAACCTACTTGAGTATGCACTTCCAGGCTCAGCACTTCCTGGGATTTATCACCTCATATGGCCTGTATCAGTTGGTAGATGGACTAACGAGAGGTGAAACCATACTAGAAGTGGTAATCACTGACATGTGCAACAGGAGCACTACAGCAGAGGTAAACCGGTCACTGTTTAAATCTGACCCTGAACTATTCACTGATGATGTCTACTCCCAACCATCTCCCCCACACAAGGAACACACAGTGAATACCTTTCCTTCAGATAAATCCACAGTACTAATGACAGAGGTGGGAGGGTACACAAGCCTCACGCTCAGGGATGACACTGCTCAAGATACAGACAGAATTACGAATGCACTCTATAAGCACCTACAAAGATGTATGGGTCATGCCATCAATGGTAAACAAGGACTAGCTACTCCTACACAAGGACACCAGTCTGCTGAACCCCTGCATTATACAGGCTATACAACAGAAGTAGTACAGTAGTCCAGAACAATAGCAAATCCCAAGACATGCAGATGTCCGTGACCAGTATTAGCAAGATACTTATGTTACTCATGTAATCATCCAAGGCTAACATCCAAAGGTAAATAGGCATGGATTCGGAAAATGACCACAAAGGCTTCTTTGGCTATGTCAAGGATGTAAGCAGTAACACACAGATTTACACTGTGCTGGTGCAATATTTTACTGAATATACTAACCCTACTAATATCACCAACACACTTGATGATACATTTGGAGCAAGCTTCACCCCCTACTAGGCCCACTACAATACCCAAAACATACAATATCCCAGACATCTGTGACATACAGGTGGTAATGTCCCTTTCAAATGGCATGACAAAGCATCAATGGAGGCAGATGGTGTCCCAGACTGCATCCTGCAGACACTACAAGACAAAGTGGCCCCCCACCTAATTTAGCAATTCACCATCAGCCTCTACACAGGCTATATGGCCATTCACTGGTGCATGGCAACAGCTATTACACTCCACCAAGGTGGTGACACAACTGACAATAGTAACTACCACCCCATAGGCCTGAGTAGCCTGATCTGCATGGCTATGGAGCGCATCCTCATGGCACACATGAACATTGACAATGGTAACCTCCAGACACTTGACCCAACCCAGGTCACCTTGATTGAGTGCAGATCATGCCTACTGAACCAGTTTGACATCTTACAGCCACCTAGACTTTAGGTGTGGGGTGAGGTAGTTCACACATATTACCTGGACCTCGCCAAGGGTTTTGACACCATTCCCCACTCAGGTACTATTTCTACACTCACCAGCCAGTACATACACCCATACATCACAGGTTGGTTTGCCAACAGGCTTACACACAGAACCCACATGGTAAGCCTAGCAGCCTCCAGGTCCAACTCTTGACCAGTCACAACTGGTGTCTCACAGGACTCAGTTCTGGGACCCCTACTGTTTGCCATATATTCTCAGAGGTACGGGCTAACACAAGTGGCTGTGTTTGGTGATTACTGCAGACTGCGAGCCATAACTGACAGTCCAGCTGTCAGAGACATCCTTCAAGGGGCCTCACATAGACCAACACAGGGTGTTAGAGTGATCGCCTCCAGCTAAAGGCCACATACTGCATGTTCATTCCATTTTGGGAAACTACACACACACATACACACACACACATATTAACACGAGGGGCAGACAGTATAATTCAGATGATGTAATGGGTATATGGGGACTACTTTACATAGTGATCTCTCCTTTGACAGTCATATGTGCGAAGCTGTTAGGACATCGATCTATGTAGGCCATCTGATTACTTAAGGGTTCACATCTAAACAAACTTAGGTTATTGTGCCCCTTTACTCATCAGTCATTAATCACATCATCAAGTATGATAACCCATTTTGGATGTACCTCAGAAGACACATCTGACAGTTGGAAGGGCCACAAATGTACCTCGTATAGAGGGATAATGCCCTCGGACATGTGTCCTATGTTGCCAGACTGCATAAACTCAAGCATTACTCAGTGGCATCTCGTTTACTCAGGGATGATATTTGCTGGCCAACAAAGCAGTGTCCAAGTCAGGCTTAATGGATATGGTCCACCTATGGGCATCCATGTCACAGTGAGCCACACACTGTAATGAGCTACACCTTGCCACAACAATAACTGGAAGATGCTGGAGTGACAGATTCCTGTCACGGGTCCTCCCCATTATTTGGAACTACATCCCTGATTACGTTATACGAAACCCCTCACTAACACTCCAGGGAATCCTTGCAGAGTGGGTGGGAAACAGTGGATACACCCCAGGGATCACACAATTGGCTCTGCTCCACAGAGAAACAGTTAGTTAATCAATGTGGTGGTGACAGCAGACACATTTTGGCTATGCTTATGAGTGGCCTTGGGCAGTTAGGCATGTACCTACCTATATATCTATGAACCTATACATACAGTATGGACACATGTTGATAGCTTAATTTACTGTTCAGGTATTGACTTACCTTGTGCCAATGGATGTTGTGTGTACAATAGTTGAGGGCTACCTATATAGGATGCTCACAGTAGACCACCTGTACATGACAATTTACAGGTGGTTGTGTGTGTGTGTGCCATCCATGTTTGCTGTGTGTGCAGGTGGAGAAGGGTGTCAGTCCAAAAGTGCCTACACTGTCAGTGTGTGTGCTATACGTTCCCTCTTTGCCAAGGCATGGGCATACTGGGAATGCCTCCATCTGCCTACTGGGACTGGCACAGGGTGTTCGTGGTCTGAGTCCCTTTGTGCCTGTGGGGCCCTTGGCAATGGTGGTGGGCTGTGAGGGCCTTCACAATTCTGTCCCTGCTGCAGCTGTTTCCACAGGATCATATTGTGCAGCACAGCACATACTATGAAGTTGTGGGCACACGTGCATGGAGAGTACTGCAAGGCTCCACCACATATGTCCAAGCAATGGAACCATGATTTCAGCATCCCAAACACGTGCTCTATGATGATTCTGGTTTCTGTGTGTGCCTCAATATGGAGCTCTTGCATGGCTGTGTGTGCATTTCTGACGGGAGTCATCATCCACGGTTCCAGTGCATAGCCAGCATCCACCAGGTGGCCATTTGGGATGTCCCCCCTGGCAAATACCTGATACAGCTGTGAGGCATGCCAGATGTGGGAGTTGTGATAGCTTCCAGGGCTGCCAGAACACACATCCATGTTAATGCCCTGGGCACTGCACACAACCTGGCAGTGGATGGAGGAGTATCCATTGCTGTTTATGTAGCACCTACCCTACTCATCGGGTGGTGTCTTGATGTGTATGTGCGTGCAGTCTATTGCACCCAGTACCCCCAGCTAGTCTGCCACATGGAGGAAGAGACGCATATTGCTGGCCAACTCCTTCTGTGTTCTGAGGAAGTATATGTGCTCATTGGCATGTGGTAACATGGCATCCAGGAACTGGTGGAGTACCCTGGATGCTGATGCCTGTGAGATCCCCATGATATCCCCAGTTGGCCTTTGAAAGGTACCTGTGGCTAGTATTCTCAAGCTTACCTTTGTGTTCACTGGGAAGCGTTCCCCTCTGTTATTTCTGGCTCTGAAGCATGGCTGGCACAGCTCAACAAGTTACTGTATGGTGTCTCTGTCCACCCTGTAACGCTCTACTATCTCCAGATCATGTAACCCCTGGTAGGTTACCCTGGGTCTGAACAATCTTCTCCTCCTCTGGTGCCTGAGATGGTTGTCAGCATCATCCTCCACACCACTGTCAGTCTCCAACGCATGCTGGTGAATCAAAGCTATGGCAGCCCTTAACATGCATATATTAAAAGTTCCCCATCTGTATACACCAATGGTGCAGAGTGTCTGGGAATACACAAGTGTGTGTGTGGGGCTTTCACACCTTATACTATTGTGCAATGGATGATGCTGGTGTAATTGGGTGTGTATGTGCAATTCCAGCTGCTGGGTATCTTAATTATGGGTTTTACAGCAGGTACTGCTATTGTGGGGCCTTTGGTGTTGACTTACGCTTGGCAGCCAAGATTCATCTATTGCCCTTTACTTCACTTTTCAACCCGATTCACCTCCCATTGTCAGGCATGCATCCAGCTGCCTGCTTTCTTGTTTTGTACTTTCCCAACCCAGGATTGTGTTGCAAAAATGTGTTATGTAGCTAATTTACTGCAAGTTTGCTTTGTTCTGCTGTGACAGTTCTCTTTTCTTTGCAGTATGGCACCTCCCCTTTCCTGTTCTGCAGGTAGCTGCTAGCAGCCATGTTAGCTGTTGTCAATGGCCCACTGTGAGTTCCTAGGTGTTAATTACTCATTTGTACTCCAATTACCATGCTGCAGCATTTCCTTGTTGTCTTCCTGTTGGTTTCGAGTGTGTTTTCATCCACGTTCACATGCACTTTCTGTTACCTTGTGTGCTCTCAGCTAAGCAAAGCTATGGCTACTTCCACACCCCTATCCTGCAGCTTGGCTTAGTAACAGGCAACCCAGATTAGCAATGCTCCAACCTGCAGCTTGGCTTAGTAACAGGCAACCCGGATTAGCAATGCTCCAATGTGCTTACAGCTACGGTGGCACACCCCTCTCTTAATGTCATGTTTACCTCCAGGCCACACCTCAGTGTTGTACCGCTACGCTGTGTGGTACATCCTTACGCCAGCGGGGATTTTTAGATTCAGTATTACTTGACTCATTTGCATGGCAATGACTACTAATTCCTAGTTACCATGTAGAACACTGTCACAGACCCTTAGCAACCGTGTGTGTGGATGTAGAACACTGTCACAGACCCTTAGCAACCGTGTGTGTGTGTGTGTGTGTGTGTGAAAATGCCCCTGGTGCAATATACTGGTGGTTAGGCTCATGGTGGTGTGGTAGGGAATACCTCAGCCTTGAACCCTGTACCTTGTATGCAGGTGTTAAAGACCTGAATTCCCTACCCACCACCATTTGTAAAAAAATTGCAGATTTTTGCCTCATATTTGATCTGATCTGTTCCTCATAATATCTGTGGTTCATAAATGTTGCAATGCTTGATATTTGATGGTGCAGTGGTAGCATTGTTGCCTCACAGCTGCAGGTTCTCAGGTTTGCTTCTTGGCTGGGGTGCCTTCTTTGTGGGGGGGGGTCTGTATCTTCTCCCTGTGTTTGTGTGGGTTTGCTTTTGTGTCCTCCTATGTTACAAAGACATGTCTGCATTATTTCTTCCTGGGCCTCTGCTGAGAATTGGGTTTTTTTTGTTCCAAGTCAGACTGTCCTGATTAACAAATGTTAAATAAAACTGACAGGCATTTGAATTTCAGACTTCAGGTTTCTGAATGTTTAGTTCCTTACATATTTGATGGTGCAGTGGCAGTATTGTTGCCTCACAGCGATAGGTTTTCTGGTTTGATTCTTGGCTGGGGTGCCTTCTGTGTGGAGTCTGCATCTTATCCCTGTGTTTGTGTGGATTTGCTCTGGTGTTCTGCCATTTTACAAAGACATGTGTCTACAGTATTTCTCCCTGGGCCTCTGCTGAAAATTGTTTTTGTTCCGTCAGAAGTAAAATTGACAGGCATTTGAATTTCAGACTTCATATTCTTCAGAAAATACATAGTAAAACGTTTTATTCTAGCAATAAATATATAGTAATGCAACCTTTTATTATAGCAATTTTTTAAGTTTATAAGATGGTTATGCAGTGTAAATGGGCAGAGAATCCCACCCATCCAAGGTAGACACAAGTACTAGAGTGGCTTTTCATCTGTCCTTGATTTTTACAGAATGGTCTGGTTTGGTTTCTGTCATATTTTTTGTACTGTTGATTTATGCTTATTACTCAAAGTGCCTGTTGCTCTGTGTTTAAGTAGCAATACTTTAATGACCATCAGGTAAGCTTGGCTGAGACTGCAAGATGCAAGTAAGCTTTAATAAGCATACTGTTAAAGAATTGCCAACATTTAAAGCCTTTCTGTTGCCATGTAGAGAATACTTAACTAGATAATGTATAAGCCTTGGGTATTGAAATGCATATGCCAGTATTTGTAATAAAGGACAGAACTACATTATTTTAAGAGTCTCATTACACTTGGAGACTTCCAGTCATCTCTGCAGGCTTTACCCGTAAACCGAATGCCAATCGTGTGGCCCATAACCTGTACAGTAATCCTTTTAAGCAATGTATCTTAAGCTTCTTTCTTGTTTGCTTTTCATTTTTTACTTTGATCATGTTTTCCCCATGAAACAAGTAGATGTCAGGCAGCAGGTCTTTTTTTGGATAAGGATCATTTTTACAAGTGGGGGCATCAGAGATTTCTACTTTCAGCATGTTACTTGTTACTTTAGTAAAGCTGAATATAAATTATAATTAGAACTGCAGTGCAAGAAGTGGTTTGAGTTGAGTGCTGCTTGTTTTTCTTATACTTGATTTTGACTGGCGTTCCATTAATGTATTTAAAAAAAGTAATTTATTTTTTCATGCCTCACAACCTTTTTTGTTTCCATCTAGATATTAAGCTGTCATGCAGCCAATGCATTGAAATATTTTTATTCTTCTACACTTCGTCTTGTCTTGATTGGACTCTCATGACGACTGTTTGGCACCCAGTGCAGTATATTTAGTTTTTGTGGTTTGCTACTACAGGGTGTGTGTGTGTGTGTGTGTGTGTGTGTGTGTGTGTGTAGGGAATACCTCAGGCTTGAACCCTGTACCTTGTATGCAGGTGTTAAAGACCTGAATTCCCTACCCACCACCATTTGTAAAAAAAAAAAAACTGCAGATTTTTGCCTCATATTTGATCTGATCTGTTCCTCATAATATCTGTGGTTTGTAAATGTTGCAATGCTTGATATTTGATGGTGCAGTGGTAGCATTGTTGCCTCACAGCTGCAGGTTCTCAGGTTTGCTTCTTGGCTGGGGTGCCTTCTTTGTGGGGTCTTTATCTTCTTCCTGTGTTTGTGTGGGTTTGCTTTTGTGTCCTCCCATGTTACAAAGACATGTCTGCATTATTTCTTCCTGGGCCTCTGCTGAAATTTTTTTTTGTTCCAAGTCAGACTGTCCTGATTAACAAATGTTAAATAAAATTGACAGGCATTTGAATTTCAGACTTCAGGTTTCTGAATGTTTAAGTCCTTGCATATTTGATGGTGCAGTGGTAGTATTGTTGCTTCACAGCTATAGGTTTTCTGGTTTGATTCTTGGCAGGGGTGCCTTCTGTGTGAAGTCTGCATCTCCTCCCTGTGTTTGTGTGGATTTGCTCTGGTGCCCTGTCATTTTACAAAGACGTGTCTGCAGTATTTCTCCCTGGGTCTCTGCTGAAAATTGTTTTTATTCTGTCAGCAGTAAAATTGACAGGCATTTGAATTTCAGACTTCATGTTCTTCAGAAAATACATAGTAACACAACATTTTATTCTAGCAATTTTCTAAGTTTATAAGATGAATATTTGAAATTTGTCCCTATTTTTGGGACTGTATTCCCCCATTATTGAATTTGTCCAGGTTTTTTGTGCTAAGGTTGACAGCTATGGCAAGAACTGAATTCACTGAATGTTTGAGGGCTGTATTCCCTCATTACTGGGTTTGTCCATGTGTTTTGTACTAAGAGGTTGACAGCTATGGTGAGAACTGAATTTGCTAAATGATAGCCATTTAAGTTTTTGTCTTCCTCTTTTACAAAGCAGCTGATTTGGAATAGTGGTATGTTGCTCTGACTGTTTTGCACAGGGAGCTTGGCAGTAAAATGTATGGTTCTAGCAAGTTTCCAAGATTATACAAGCAATGTTTGTGTCCCTGGTTTTTGGGCTTTTGACCCCCCCCCCCAATACATTTTGGCTTTTTCCAGTTTTCTTGTGCTGCAAAGTTGAGTATTGAGTAGATTTTACAAGGAGCTGAGAGCTGCAGGGGAACAGAAGTTTAGTGTTGCTTAAGTGAAGTTGGTTTGCCTTGTTAATAGCACAACAGGTTGTGTACTTGCCTTTAATGCAGAAGGCTGTGGGTTCTACTCCCACAAGGGGTGGATGCTGCCGTACTGAGAATGTTCTCCTTGGTGAAGATACTAACTATGAGTCCGTTATCAGTTTGCCATCCATTTCCTCTTGCAATATTACTAGCTTATCATTTTTTTAATGTAATATAGGCAGTTTATTCCTGAGGGGCAACAGACACTTTATTTTTCGATGAAACCATGAAATATAAAGGTGTTTGCTAGCAGCAACCTCTTCATTAGTTACAGATTTCTTTAATGTGGAATTATTTAGGTGACTTTTACTTCTTCAGAGATAGTGCATATTTACTGATAATGGACTGTGTAGAATAGTGCATATTTACTGATAATTGAAAATATATTTTGAGATTTACTTGCTTACTTAGTGTGATGGATCTGCAGTGTTCTTAAGACACTCAGTCTTGCTGGCTGGATTCTGCTAAAATTCAAAGTCTGATTATATTTGCATTCACAGTCTGTTGCATACAGAAACTTGCAGAATATACACTGATGAGAGAATATACTTTGCAGCACTTGTCTTTAAGAGCAGTAACCAATAACTTTTATAATAAATCAAACTGGACAAACGTTACAGCTTAAAAGTACTGTTCCAACTTTACTTCTCCTATAGTACAGATGATGTGAGAGATATAACATTTACCTTGTGTCCCTATCATACCTCTCAAAATAACTGGATTTATACAGCTCTTTATATACAGTTTTTAGTCATGCATAAACATATTTTGGAGAATTGCTTATCCTGTAGAAACAATACTAAACTTCCTTGTTTAACAATGTCTTGTAAGAGACCAGCTTTTCTGACAGTGTGAATATCCTGTAACAGTGTCCTGATGTCCATGTAGAAAAACATATTTTTGAGGAAACACATTGTCCTGTATTCTATTTGGATCTTTGTATAAAACACATGTTCTTATGTCAATGCTGATAAGCATATCCTGTTTTTTATGAAGAAAAACATATTTTTGAGAAAACACATTGTCAGAGATCAGCTTTTCTGACAGTGTGAACATCCTGTATTTTATTTGGATCTTTGTATAAAACATCTGTTCTTGTGTCATATCCTGTTTTTCCATGCAGAATAACATGTCATTGTTCTTTAAAAGCATATATTGCATTTTTGTTCTTGCATACATCCTGTTTTGAGTCTGTAAGGGAAAAATGTCCATTCTTTAAAAGCAGATTTTGTATTTTTGCTCTTGCATACATCCTGTTTTGAGTCTGTAAGGGAAAAATGTCCATTCAGCAGATTCCTTTTCCAAGCCATGGTCATTTAGTATGACTGCTGATCACATATTATTAACTTTGTTTCTGCATTTAAGCAAGCCTTTTCTTTCAGCATATTTACAACATAATTAATTTCAGATTTATATTCATAAAATCTAACAATTCCCTCTGTTTTTAAACATACTCAAAACATTTTATATAGAAAACACAAGAAACAAACCTTTAGTTTGATACAACAAATCAAAATGCAATACAATGATATTAAAGTATTACTACCAAAACTGAATGTATTTAACAACTTTTTCTTTTGCAGACCATTCTGTGAAAATATTTTATCAGTTATGAGCTGTGTCTGCTTTAGTTTAACTTGATCAATTTATTCTTTTGCAATCACAGAATTTAATTTATGACTTAGAACTGTTTCATTAACTCTTTGCAGCTGTTAAATTAACTATAAGAGACAATAACTATGTGCTACTGCAAGCATTTATACACTACTGAAAACACACAATTTCAATGTCATTTTAATCATAACATTGTGGTCATGTCTTTGAACTGCCCATTAACATCTTGGTAAAGTACTGAACTGGGCTTAGATAATAAATATTTGAAAGCAGTTATTTTACTGTACAGTATTCTGTACAGTATGTATTTATATAGACTGTTTGCTGTTCATGCATTTCAATCTAGTAGGTACCCTGGACCCATTTTTTATTAAATATGGTTTTTCACACATATTCATTACTAGACATTAATCTCATTTGTACTGAATTCTTCTGCATTTGTACATACAATGACTATAAAGTACATTTAGTCTAATCTTACAAATTTAATAACATTAATATTAAGCAAAATCTTGGAAAATGTTTGTCTCTTTAGAAATATCTAGTGGAACTGATACTAAATTCATATGTCCTGTTATTTTAAACTACATACTCAACAATTATTAAAAATATTCATGCTTTTTATACCAACATTGTTTTGCCAAAAACATATTGAAATAGTGACCACTCTTGCTATTAGAAACATTTATGCATTTTGCATATCTTTATTCTCTCTTGTATAGCTTTAATAAAACAATTTTAAATCATCTCTTGTTTAACCATTATGACAGCTATTAACAACTTGTAAAATATCTTATCCTGTCAGGTTTAATCCAGTTTACCAGTATTTCTAATACACTAATACCTGTTTTTTCCTCTCATAAGAGTATTGTCAAGAAGGAATGAAATATTTTTTCCTGTAGCTTTATTTTAGACCCTTATTATTTATTTTTTCTGTAACTTTATTTTAGACCCTTGTTCAGTACTGCTTATACAGTCAGTGTAAAACTGAGAAAGTGTCCCTCCCCCTGTAGTACTTCAGCACTGTTTTCCTGCCCTATGCTGTAAGAATAGAATGTATGTCAGCCTAACACTATGGTTATACATTTATTTTATTAAATTATGAACTTTTGTCTGATTTGATATTTTTTTATAAAGCTTTTGCTGTTTACTACCACTAGTAGGCATTTACACCCTCCTGCACAATTGATTTGAGCTGTATATATACTATAGCCCATTTGCTGGCTGTACTTGATACAACTGAGTTTTTTTTTTTTGTCCTTTTAACATTTATTTGCAAACAGATTATCAGTGACATCTATGCACAATTGTGACATTTTATTACAATTACTAAATAGTGTTGCCTGTAAATATTTTAACAATTATGTTTTAATAACAATGATGCTTTAGAAAAACTCAAGCTACTTGCCTGGCAATCAGTCTTGTTGTTTATCTTATCTTTTCAACATTTCCTGTAACTATTCATTCAATCTAGGAAGGTCTGAGCTCACATTTCATACTCTGTAAACTATAGTTAATTCTTTTAGCATTTTTCCTTTAATGTGATTGTGATTTGCAGAACTATGCATTTATACAACATAAATAGACATTATTTTACAATTAGCTTACATGGATTTCAGTATTTTTTTTTATTTAACTTTTTAACTGTCTTGCCATTAATTTTACAAAAACTGTTTGAATAATACCATCTGTGATTTTATTTATTTTTAAAATTCAGAACTTTAACTGTTTGGTGTTACTATATAATTATAAACAAATTGTAAAAAACAAAATAGATATTAGTTTAACCAACACATTTATAGTTATATTATTTATATTTGCTGTTGTCTGCCTGTTATTCTTGTGTATTGTAACAGATATACTCTAGATGAAAAGAACATACATGCATGTCTGTCTTGTATCTGTATATCTTTATACAAACATGTCAGTCTTGTGACTTTAAATTTTTACTCATCTATTTTTATTTAATTTTATATACTATAATACACTAGAACAGTTTTGTTTACCTTTTGACTGTGCTAATGAATGGCATTCATATGCTTTACTTTACTGTAGTACTGATAAATGTCTTGCTTTAACTGAATGAAAGTAAAACATTTAAGAAATGATTTGTCTCTATCATCCTACCATGTATGTTTAACCATTTTCAAAACATAAACATATTATAAAATATATTTATTTTGCACAGATTAACTGTGTATGCAGGAAGTTCCCAGTCTCTGTCAGTTCAGCTAATTTATTTCCTTTATCCTGCAACTGCTGTTGAATTTTCTGGAATGTTTTATGGTCTTTCTGACATTCTTTAGTAAGCTGTTCTGCTGAATTTGAAACTCCTATGCACTTTTGAAAAGATGTTTGTATAACTTGTCTAAGCTTCATGAACTCATTGTGTCTGTCTTTTAGAAGTTTACTACATTCCTTTGTAACAAAATGTACTAGGGGTTCTATCAGTAACTGATTTGACTCACATGTGGTGACAGGACATAACTGTTCAACATCAGAATGTAATTGAAACACTTTACCCTTAGTTAATTCTTCAGATCTGTCTTTACAGTCTATTTTTTTAGCAATATGATGCAATATTATTTTATGGCATAATACACAAAATGCAGTTTTTGTTGAAGCACACAATAAACATTTGTCATATTTCACATGGTTTTCTTTGAGATACCAGTCAAATATTGTAATACAGTTGCATAATACCTGCCCTAATAAGGTTTTACATTTACTAATGTGCTGTGTATACCAACATAGCAATTTTTTACATTTGCTGGAATTATGCATGAAAATATCCATACTGTTTAATCTAATATCCAGACTGTTTATATCCAAACTGTCGAATAGCAACCATACTAAAAAATGTGACGTAGAAAAAAGTCTTACCAGTGAGCAAGAAAACAGGTGATCAGGCTGTTGTTGCAGATGGCTGGAAATTTTTCAAAGTCACTTGAGAAGCTGGGAAAGCACAACAGGCAGTGGATTGATGGGCTAGTGGATATCCCCCTTTTCTTGAAGAATTTATGGCACTGCGAATTTCTTGAACTAGTCTCACTCCGGATTGTAGACGTCTAAAAAACTTTACTACTGAAAGCTGCATAAACTGGAATACTTCTGTTCAGAATTGACACATACGTACAAATGTTAGTTACTGCAATTTAACTGAAGTGACCCTCTGCAGGGCTTACCATCACTCCTCCTGTGTTTGAATGCAGATCGTAGGTTCAAGTGCAGGCTAGCTTGCCATTGAAAAAATTATATGGAGCTAGTCACTCAGCTGCCTCACCATTGAAAAAATATTTTGAGATTTACTTGCTTACTTGGTGTGATGGATCTGCAGTGTTCTTAAGACACTCAGTCTTGCTGGCTGGATTCTGCTAAAATTCAAAGTCTGATTATATTTGCATTCACAGTCTGTTGCATACAGAAACTTGCAGAATATACACTGATGAGAGAATATACTTTGCAGCACTTGTCTTTAAGAGCAGTAACCAATAACTTTTATAATAAATCAAATTGGACAAACGTTACAGCTTAAAAGTACTGTTCCAACTTTACTTCTCATATAGTACAGATGATGTGAGAGATATAACATTTACCTTGGGACTTGTGTCCCTATCATACCTCTCAAATAACTGGATTTATACAACTCTTTATATACAGTTTTTAGTCATGCATAAACATATTTTGGAGAATTGCTTATCCTGTAGAAACAATACTAAACTTCCTTGTTTAACAATGTCTTGTAAGAGACCAGCTTTTCTGACAGTGTGAATATCCTGTAACAGTGTCCTGATGTCCATGTAGAAAAACATATTTTTGAGGAAACACATTGTCCTGTATTCTATTTGGATCTTTGTATAAAACACATGTTCTTATGTCAATGCTGATAAGCAATATCCTGTTTTTTATGAAGAAAAACATATTTTTGAGAAAACACATTGTCAGAGATCAGCTTTTCTGACAGTGTGAACATCCTGTATTTTATTTGGATCTTTGTATAAAACATCTGTTCTTGTGTCATATCCTGTTTTTCCATGCAGAATAACATGTCATTGTTCTTTAAAAGCATATTTTGCATTTTTGTTCTTGCATACATCCTGTTTTGAGTCTGTAAGGGAAAAATGTCCATTCTTTAAAAGCAGATTTTGTATTTTTACTCTTGCATACATCCTGTTTTGAGTCTGTAAGGGAAAAATGTCCATTCAGCAGATTCCTTTTCCAAGCCATGGTCATTTAGTATGACTGCTGATCACATATTACTAACTTTGTTTCTGCATTTAAGCAAGCCTTTTCTTTCAGCATATTTACAACATAATTAATTTCAGATTTATATTCATAAAATCTAACAATAATGGTGGACTGTAGAATTGTGCATATTTACTGATAGCGGTGGACTGTAGAATTGTGCATATTTACTGATAATGGTGGACTGTGGAAGTCTGAGTAGACTTTTATGATAAATTTTCTGAACTGGGCAGTTTTGTCATTATGGGTGCATGCATTTTGTTTCATTGCTTACTGGAAAAATGTTCAAAACAAATTTAAAACACCCTCTAACAACTGTAATATATTGTATAAGGAATATAATTTAGTACAATGAGGAAGGTGTATCAAAGAGCACATGTATGTTTCATATGCAAGGGGCCTATGATTTGAAAACAGCCCAAAATTAATCTTTTATCTGCCACTGGCAAAATGTATTTTCTTTGAATGTGGGTTTCAATAATGTTTCAATGAATGTGAGTTTCAAGGGCAGAGAAGTTTTAATGCTAAGTTTTCATTGTGAGACTGCATTGCTTTGTTTAGTAGATGACTTAGTGTTTGTGCTGTAAAATACGAAATAAAACTTTCAAATGAAGTCCAACTCATCATAGAAGTAAAGCAGTATGCACATTAGTGTTTATGGTAAAAGGAGTGAAATAGCCAAGTAATGGTTCATTGGAATGGCTGCAGAGGCTCCATTCAACCATGATTTTGTCAGGGGGGAAGGGCAGCAAACTCAGACAGGCCCAGCTGAACTATACCTCCCAACTGTCCAGATTTTCAAAGAATGAATATATTTTTGCTTCTTATTTTTGGTTTATTTTTCATAAAATTTGTAGTTTTCTGGCAAATCATTTAGAAATTAAGTCACTAAATAATGATACACTGAGTTTCAGACTTCATAACCTTCAGAAAAATGCATGCGAAAGTAAGAACTGTTATTCTATCAACTGTCTCAATTTATACAAGAGCAATTTTTAGTACTGTTTATATGTTCCCCCAATATATTTTGCCTTGTTCAGATTTACTGCATTAACAGGTTGAGAGGTACATGCAAATAAAATTGCTTTGTAGAATTAGGCATAGCGAACCTCTCAACCGTCCCTGATTTTGGCTCAAAATGTTGCTCTTCCCCCTAATAATCCCTCCGCAAAATAGCAATTTTGGAAGAAAACATGGAGGATTTACAATTAAGAAATAACTGTAATAATCAAAGTTATAGATTACTTGAAATGCATGTAGATTCTTTTATTTTGTTAGCTGCTCAAGTTAGCAGTACTAATATTAAAGTGTCCCTTCTTTGACAGGTTCCCAGCTGTATTGTGTGGCTATTTTATATTTTTGCATCACATTTGGTCCATTTTTCATAAAATTGTGTTTTTTGCCAAATTAGTGACAAATCACTAAAGACTGAAGTTAGAAAATAATGACAGACATTTGAGTTTCAGATTTTATATCCTTCAGAAAAGTCATACTAATGCAAGACCTATTCTATTATCTTTCTAAGTTTATTAGAGCAATATTTAAAAATTGTCCTTATTTTTGGGTATTTGTCCCACTTCTGTGTATGGCTTTGTCCAGATTTCTTGCTCTGAGGTTGAGAGGTATGACAAATGTGTCAGGGCCATCAGTCAGCCAGAGACATATCAAATTGTGACATACTTGTTGCACCCCACTCCACCATGTAGTGACTCTGGATGTGTCCAAGCAAGGCAAGGAGTAGTTATGCAGTGTAAATGTGCAGTGTGTCCCCCCCCCATCCAAGGTAGACACAAGTACTACAGTGGCTTTTCATCTGTCCTTGATTTTGCAGAAAGGTCTGGTTTCTGTCATATTTTTGTACTGTTGATTTATGCTTATTACTCAAAGTGCCTGTTGCTCTGTGCAATGCTTTAATGACCATAAGGTAAGCTTGTCTAAGATCGTAAGATGCAAGTAGGCTTTAATAAGCATACTGTTAAAGAATTGCCAACATTGAAAGCCTTTCTGTTGTTGCCATGCAGAGAATACTTGACTAGATAATGTATAAGCCTTGGGTATTAAAGGACAGGATTCCATTATTTTAAAAGCTCATTACACTTGTTGGAGACTTCCAGTCATCTCTACAGACTTTACCCGTAAACTAAACAGAATGCCAATGATCATGTGTGGTCCATAACCTGTACAGTAATCCTTTAAGCAATGTATCTTGAGCTTGTTTCTTGTTTGCTTTTCATTTTTTACTTGCATGTTTTCCCCATGAAACAAGTAGATAGTTGTCAGGCAGCAGGTCTTTTTTGGATAAGAAACATTTTTACAAGTGGGGGCATCACAGAGATTTCTACTTTCAGCATGTTACTTGGCACTTTAATAAAGCTGAATATAAATTATAATTAGAACTGCAGTGCAAGGAGAAGTGGTTTGAGTTGAGTGCTTCTGTTTTTTCTTGTACTTGATTTTGACTGGCATTCCAGTAATGTATTTAAAAGTAATTTATTTTTTCATGCCTCACAACCTTTTGTTTCCATCTAGATATTAAGTAAGCTGTCATGCAGCCAATGCATTGAAATATTTTTATTCTTCTACACTTATTTTTGTCTTGACTGGACTCTCATAATGATGGTTTGCCACCCAGGGCAGCGTATTTAATTAAAGTTAGTTTTTGTGGTTTTGAGCATAGCTCCTCCCCTTTCTAGTTGGCCACACCCCTTCCCCTTGACCCCACCCATTCAGCTGTCTCCTGCAGCCCCCCTTTGATTTGAAGTCACCAGCCGCCACTGCCTGAATCGCTCAGTGGCCATATTTGACTTTAGATCACCGATGCTACTCCTGCACCTGGCACAAGCTTCATGAATCCCGGGGAGTATCTAGTAAGGAATATGAAGTAAAAAAACAAAGATCATCTACACATACTGGAAATATGAACTTCCTGTATGATAATTTAAATTTTATTTTAGTACGAACACATTTTGAAATTAATTTTTATTTGTCTGTATGGTATACATATAATGAGAGTGAAAATAGTTGGTTGTTAATTTTAGTTGTGGCTTATAAAAATGTATATGCATGTTAGTGCATTTTGATGTCCTAATGTGATTTATGATTTGTTAATAGGACTTTTCAATAAAAAGGATTGTTGACTAGTGTGGCTATGTATGGCTCATTCATACTTGCAATGCAGTCGTGCATCTCATGCTCATCCAACACAAGAAGGACAACATAGTAGACATCAGATAGTACATTGTGGGTGTGCATATCAAAGTTTCAATGTTGTTTATCATATAACTCAGGAGGAGATGGGGCAGATAGGAAAGTAGGATAGGGAGCAACAGAAAACAGACAGAAATGTGCAGGTGTAAAGAAGAAGTTATACTAAGTGGCACTGAAGGAAGGGGACTTTTTTGAGGGAAAGAGACTCTTTTCCAATTATAGATAGTAAATGTAGTTAGGAAAGATTGTGCATGATTGGGGGGAAGATAACAGAGGCAGAAAGACAAATGTAAATCACAGAATCAGACAGGGCCAGTAAGTGTATGGACACAGTACAGAAACAAATGCTGATAATAAGAGTCGGGCAACAAACAAGGAATAGGGAATGTACATAAGGAAGGGGATACCTGGATGTGGAAAGTGTAGAGTCTGCTATGGTTGGATGCCAGTCTGGTTATGAGGGTAATGCAGTCAGGCATCACTTAGCTGCATGATCAGTTTTATCAGCTATTAGGTTTTCCAGTAGCCTGTTATCTGGATCTGTGGGTAGCAAAGCAAGCACTGTCAAAGGGTGCTTCATCATACCTCTCAAATGCCATTGAATTTGCAGAATACCTTATGCTTGAGCTCTACCACATAAATATTTTGATTTTCTGATAAATCACTGTGGACTAATGTCAGATAATAATGACTGACAGAGTTTCATACTTTTTATTGTTTATAAAATTAATTTTGGTGAAAATCTTGTTCTATTAGATTTCCATGGGACTTAAATCGTTGATGTTGGGCCTTTGTCTACTTTTTATTGTTGCGTTTATCCATAAATCTTGAACAGATAGGTTGAGAGGCATGATTTACATTGGTGAGGCAGGAATCCAGTTGCAGCAGCACCTCAACTGCCACAAAACTCCATAGCTCATATAAGTAGAGGGGAATGAACCCATCTAGATCACTTACATAAGAGAAACTTCTCCGCCTTCTGATTACTGGCAATAGAGGGCAACAGTCACCTCCAGTGACAAAACCATCATATTCCTGCTATGAGGCATCCATGGTGGCCACTGGTGACTCGGTGCCAAAGACTTTGACTGATACTGACTATGGTGAGATTGGACACACCTCTTCCTCCTCCAGATCTGGAGATGCAGAAGTTTGACACAATGGAAAACACTCATTATACATGCGCTAGCAATACAGTCACTGTTGTATACTGGACTGTCATGGATGTCATACTCAGTCACTGCCAGAAGAGTTGTTCCTTTCTCCTTCAGCGTCCAAGCATGCTCACTTCATACTTATCTGTTGCTGCATAACAAAGCAGACATGTAAGCATATAAGATAACAGAAGACAATGGTATTGTGAAAATAGTAAATTTAAAGTACATTCCTGTTCTCTCTTTCCCTAACCTTTGACTTCTGCAGTAGATACAAGTCAAAGTAATGCTACTTTATGTCTCTGTAATAATGAAAGTAATGCTTGCCAGAAAGGATGGTGTCATGGTCATCATTCACCTACCAGACAAACAAATACCAGACCTCCACTTTTGACAAGAGCCTGTGGCAATATTTTAGCAGGTGATCCTCTAAGTTTATGTACAGAAGAACAAGACATTCTTGCTCTCACTAGGACACCATGCTGGAGCTTAGCATTCCATAGCACCTGAAATATCCATGGATACTCACATAGATCGATGTGAAGAGTAGCATGGTAGCCATGTGTGTGTCTGTTAGTATTTCTTTTGTGAATTTTTTTTGCAAGATAGTGCTAAACTTAGTGCTCCTGTATCCCACTCACACTGCACCATAGTTCTGCGAATGGATATACACTGCATCATGGCACCGGGGGCTTACACATGACATATGTACAACATACCGGTCACAGTCCTTGTGGTCACTGTGGCATATATGGCACTAGAATGTCTGTGTAATAGTGCAATTTACTAAAGTATCAGTTTACAAACTATAGCATTAAGCTCTATTAACATAACTACCCTGTCATCTGACCCTTGGTAGTCTGATATAAAGCAGCAGCACTATTCTGTGCAACCACAGTCAGTATTGTACAGCTGTGGAATACAGGAATTTCATCAGAGAGTCATTTGACTTATAGCTTTACAGACTTAGGAAGGAGCTACAGAGTTTAGGAAGGATTCCTGGTTGATAAAGTTTATCAGTAAGAACAACAAGTCTCACCATGGATGTTGGTATAAAACTGTTTAAGGAAATTGTCAAAGACTGATGCATTACTTTCAGAATAAGGAGATGCCCCAGAGATGAGATAATTATAATAATCAGCACCATGCTGCACATGTTACTAGTAGCTCAGGATATTTTCATGCTACTGCACTGTTTTAATAATCAGCACCATGCTGCACATGTTACTGGTAGCTCAGCATATTTTCATGCTACTGCACTGTTTTCAAATTTTTGGGGGAGAGGGAGCTGTGTACAGTGGAAAAACTGTGAATGACATGCTGCTGGGGGTTTGTAATTATAGCATCTAATTGATGAGAAGCATGAACATGATATTAACTGGAGCTGATGAAACGGAGCCTACTGGGTGTGGAAACCTGTGATTATAAGTATAGTACAGAAATGGGTGTGAGAAGACAGAGCAAGTTATTAATTATTTTTCATAAACTGATGCAAAAGGGGCGATGATGCCATCCCACAGCATGCAATACACTTACACTAAGTGACATGTTTTTCCCATAGTTGTAGACAATATGGTAGGACTGGGGCTTGTTATATCAAATAGTAAAGGGAGGATTAGGCCATGCTGTAGCAAATATTAAACTTCAGGACAGAATTTAATCATCAAAGCATTGGTACAACCTTTTTGTGATAAGTCAACCACTTCTATGCATGCATGCATGTATGCAGTTTTTTTTTGTATAACTCATTTCAATGAGGCTTTAAATCAGTGTAGAGCACTATACCAATGAATACATGTAGTTAGATATCTAAGTAGGGGAGGGTTTGAGACTCCAGAAAAACTTAAAGATAAGGCAAGGTGATTTGAAGTTGTAAGTACTTTCATTTGGGTAAAAGCTCAGTTTACTCACATTTACCTTTAGACCTCAAAATGCATTTTAAAAGTCTTCCCCAAGATAGTGGTATCCTTTTCAAGGATAAGTACTCAGCTACAAGCAAATTTCAGATAAAATAAGCAATTATATCTTCTTATCTTGCTTCTCCACCTTAAAAAGGATGGTAAAAGGTAAATCAAGCTAGCTAAGGGCTCAATGGCCTGAAAATATTTGCAGAAGAGAAGATGACAGGAGATAAAGGAAGGCCTTTCTTTTTGCCATTTAGCTAACAAAAAGGTGGTGATAAATCAGAATTTAATAAAATGGAGTCTAGGGAGGCTGAGTACAGAGATTGTATTGCAGTTATTATTTGACAGGAATATTGAAAAGCATTCATTATTTCACAAAGGTAATATAATAAGGTGGAATTAAAAGTCTTTTTGAAACCATCAAAAGAGTCACGAGCTGGTCACAAAGGTGTTCTGAAGACTCCTTTTTGTTTCTCTGCTGTTTTGTTCATTTTACTTGTTGCTGCACTTGAAAAACACTAGCATAGGGCTGAAGCTAGTACTGTTTGTGACCTTTGGAGCTTGTAGCACAGAAAATCTTTTGTCTGGAGAGGCCTAGCTGTTGCTTCGTGGGAGGGGGGTTCAGTTTGGTCTGATCTGGCTAAAGTTCCTGCTACAGGGCCCTGTAGAGGGTGTTTTTGACTGGATAATTTTAACTTTTGCTGGTTCCTGTTTTTCTGGTTTAAATAGCCACTGTTTAAACCAGTTTGTGCTTGTTTGTTCAAAGCTGCAGTGAGTTATGCCTTCTGCCCTTGCTCTGCTGTTTTGCAAACACCTGCTGTGAGACTACAAAAGATAAATGATTATTTCAATTGTTTTCTGCACTTCCGATTAACTAAAACAATATTTGCTGCATATCTGTTTAAACAGTGTAAATGTTATTAGGCTTAGTGAATTGAATCCTTACCTCTGTTCTGATTTTGTATCCCCACAAAGCTTGGTGGATTTTGAGTTGCCTGCCTCTACTATAAACTTGATATTGGGCACTACTCCCAGTCCCATTGCATCAGCTCATTCTATTGAGTACAGTGTGATCAGTTGTGAAGGCCCACCCCTTTAGCTTGTTAACCTTGATTTGTCTTCGATCTCCTCACTTTCTACTTAAAAAATATTGTGCCTCTTTTTACTTTATTTTGCTACTTGTGGTTAAGTGTTCAACTGCATTTAATTTTCTGCATTTGTTACTGCTTGTCAGTAGCCTGATTAAAATGATGAGAGTATTCTACTGAATTGCTGCTTTATTTGAGCTGTTTTTTACTGTTGTGATTGTGAGCTAATTTATCACATTTGCACTGTTTTAAAGTAATTTACTGATCAACTGTTTTGTTACTGTTTAACTGTATTTCATTGCTCTTTACTGTAATTCATTACTGCTTAACTGCATTTTTACTGTATTTTATTACTGTTTAACTGTATTTTTTCATAGTGAGTTCTGTTTTTGTCTGTAATTGCTTAATATGTGCTTTTTGTGAGTTTTACTGTGTTCTTAATCCTTAAATTGAGTAGCATAGTCTGGATACAAGCTTGCTGCATCCAGAGCTGTTTGTTTTTGCCTTCTGTGTTTCTGGCAGACATCATATGTTTGCCTTTTGTGTTTCTGACAGACATCTTGTGTTAGAAAAAAAAACAAACACAAAAAAAATCTCTCTCTTCATCTCCCACCTTTCTAGAACCAGTAGAGTCCATTTTTCAGATTTTGCTGAATTCTGGGCTGTTTATAAGAATCTGTGTTGCCCACACTTTTTAAGATAAAGGGAAGCTTCTCTGTTCATCAGTGAGAGTGGTGAGTTTTGAACAGCCTATTTGTCACTGGTGGAGTTGTTTCAACTCAGAATCTGTAGTTTTATTGGCCATTTTGGGCTATTTCTATCACTTTCATCTTTCTGTTTAAAAACCCATGTTTGCATGGTTTTGTGCATTGTGCAGCGGCATTTAACTACGGTTAAACTATCCCCAGTGCCAGAAAGTCTGCTCTTCAGTTTTTCACTTAGAACTAGACAGTTTTCGAGTTTTAGCACTCAGAACTGTTTCTGTTCCCTTAGAACTAGCCAGTTTTCTAGTTTTAGCACTCAAAAGTGTTACTTTGTGCTCAGCACTGTCCAAATCTCGTTGCAAGCACTATAAATCACTGCAGCACTCAACTTTCCTCACTTATCAAGAGGAAATCAGTTCTTAGTACTTAAATTAATAAGCACTAGCCAGGCATGTCTAAGAGTCAGCTCACAGTGTTTTCTTCTGTGCACATGATGAATCTGGGCATCTTGGGGCAATGGAGTAATTGCCTCATGTACACTGCCAACCCTCTCCTCCTACCACCCAACACTACAACCTGTGAGAGATGCACTTATATAGCCAAACTGGAAGCCAAGCTCCCTCCAGCCAAGACTGGACTAGACAGTCAAGAGGAGAAGGTAAACGCCACCGTACTCTACACATAGTCCATCAAAACCTGCACCACCCAAACCCACATATAATAACACAAAACACACACCTACATTTGCGGAAGCTCTCAATAAAAATCTGCCCAAACAACAGAGACCTCAAAAGCTGAAATGCAAGAACCCCCCCCCCCCACAACACTACCCAATGACACATAGCCCACAAAATCACTGTGCCGTTTAATCTCAGCCCATCAGGCAAAACAATGTACCCAACATATTAGTCACTGGAGACTCTATAGTCAGGCACACTGACGTCCCTCTCACCAGGCTAAACAAAGATAATGTTACTGTAAGCTGCCTGTCAGGTGCTAGGATCTGGCATATAATGCACACACTCAGGTCACTCCACAACAAGTACAAATATGACTCTGTCATTGTCCATGTTGGAGTGAATGACCTGAGAAGTACCTCCCTGGACTACATGAAAAGAGACATGGAGGAGCTTTCTGACCATGTGGCCCAGGCAGGTATGACACTAGCCCTGAGTATCATCCTGCCATCACCCAGAATGATACCACAGTACAAGAACAAAATGATTGACTTCAACAATTGGTTAAGCTTCTGGTGTCATTCCAAGGAGATCCAGTATCTGTCTACCTGGGACGACATGATCGGAAGGCCACAATGCTTTGCCAGAGATGGCCTGCACCTGTCGCCTCTGGATTCCGGATACTGGATAAGGCTCAAACATCAAATGCACCACCATAGTAGATACAAACAAGTGAAATCTAAGGGTAATGCTACTTAATGCTAGAAGTCTAAACCTCAAAATGCACTCACTAGAGACACTCCTTAAGATGGAGAACATCGACATCTGTGCAGTGTCAGAGACCTGGTTTAAGGCACCAGAGAGCACCCCTGCAATACCAGGCTACAATTCTTACCAAACCTTTTGGCCACCTAAACTGGGCCAAAACACTAAAGGGGAGGTGTGTCCATATTCATAAAGGATATCCACACCTCCAGGCTAGTTGCTCAATATAATGCATACAAAATTATCCAAGTACAATTAATACTGGGAAAGACTGCAATTCAGATTGTAGCTTGTTACAGATCCCCCGCCATGCCCCAGGATGCCAACTTCATGTTTCTCGATATACTGGATAATATTAAGGTACATCCCAATACCCTAATATTGGGAGATTTCAACTACCCCACCATCAACTGGGAAAACTACTCATGTACTAACTCATCTGTCTAATGTTGCCAGGGGCAGCAACATCCTGGACCTGGTCATTTCCAATATGGGTAACAGATGCTCCACGCCAGAGATCAAATCCTCGCTGGTCAGGTCCGACCACAAGCTAATCACCCTAGACATCCATATCCCACCCCCACCCCCCATTAAGGAAACCACTGTAAAAACATTCTCCAAAGCTAGCTTCATGCTTCTTATGTCAGAAGTAGCCAACCTCACATCACCCACACAGATAGAAAATAGAGACACAACTGCTGAATCATATACAAAAGCACTGTATATGCACATACACAAGTGCATTGACTGTGCCATTCCCAACAGAATCAAGACGGTATCCTCCAAAAAAAGGAAGCCAAACTGGTGATCCCCTGCCATACACAAACTCTATAACAGAAGGAAGAAACTGTTGCAAAAAAGAGTAAAATCCCATGATTTCAGGAACTCCCTGGTCAACCTCAGCAAGAAGCTGAGATCCCTCATAAAATTCTCCAAAGCTAGTTATGAAAAAAAAATTGCTATGGATTCTAAAGACAACCACAAAGCTTTCTACAGCTATGTCAAGAATCTCAATGGCAACACTCAGATCTGCTTGGAACTACATCACAATGGCACTACATTTACCAAACCAACTGATATTTCCAACATCCTGGCAGAGAGGTTCAGTGCAAACTTTACCTCCCTCTCACCCCCCAAAGAACCCATCTCCATACAGGAAGACTGCAAAGACCTTGTAATCATGGATGCACAGGTAAAGACCACACTCTTCAAAGCCAAGAACACAGCATCCATGGGACCAGTTGAAATCCCAGGCTGCGTTCTGCATGAACTACAGAATGAAATGGCACCCCATCCAAGTACCATGTTCAACCATGACCTCACTTCAGGCTCTGTGCCTATGGAATGGTGCACAGTGACAGTTATCCCACTCCACAAATGGGTGCCATCACTGACTCCATGAACTACCGCCCCATTAGCCTAATGAGCCCGGTCTGCAAAGCCATAGAACCCATCATCTGGAGCTTATAAACCAAGACATAGGTAACCTCCAAACTCTGGACCCCACTCAGTTTGGGTTAGTAAAAGGTAGATCATGCCTCCTAAACCTGATTGACTTCTTTCAAGCAGTCACCAGAGCCGTAGACAAGGGTAAGGTGGTGCTCACAGCCTATCTTGACCTCACCAAGGCTTTTGACACCATCCCCCCTCTCTTGTATTATAGATAAAGTCACTGGATTAGGCATAAATCCATATGTCACAAGATGGGTGGTCAACTGGCTTACTGACAGAACCTACACAGTGAAAGTAACTGACTCCAAATCCGACTTCAGATGGGTGACAAGCAGAGTACCACAGGGTTTGGGCCTGGGTACTCTCCTGTTCGGTATCTACTTGTCTGAAGTCCAGGCTAACAGAGCTGGTCTCTGGCTAACAAAATTCACAGATGACTGCAAACTAGGATCCATAATAGATTCTCCTAAGGATGTGGACATTCTACAAAGAAGCCTCACTGAGACTGATGTGATGCTTGATGCAAAGTCATGGCTTAAAGCTCAATGCCAAGAAGTGCATTGTCATCCCCTTTGGGAATAACACCATACCTATGAACTACCACATTGGTGGTAGCCTACTAAACACAGAAAGTGTGATAAGAGACCTTGGGACACAGGTGGACAGTAGTCTCTCCTTTAATAATCACGTAACCACAGTAGTCAGGAAATCTTTCTACATGGCTCACTTCATCACAAAGGGGTTCTCCTCCAGAAAAAGAGAGGTCATTGTTGCTCTCTAATCATCCCTCATCAGACCCATTATAGAGTACAACACTCCATTTGGGATGTACCTCGAAAGACATCTGCAACAACTAGAAAGGCCACAGAAATACTTCACTAGGAGGATTACTGGCCTCAAACAGATGTCATATGTAGACCATCTAAAAAAACTCCAGCTCTACTCCATCGCATATCGCCTACTCAGAGGCAACCTCTGCCTAACATACAAAGCCATATCTAACCCAGATCTGATGGACATGCCAAACTTAAAGAAATCCCAATCTCTCTGAGCCACACACTCCAGGGACCTAAACCTTGTCACCACAATAAACAGAACATGCCGGAGGGATAGATTCCTGTCCCAGAGACTTCCCATACTCCAGAACAGACTACCCATTCATGTCAGGCAGAGCTCCTCATTAGCCCTCTTTAAGAAAAATCTTGACAATTTGATGGGAAACAGGAAATTCACCCTGGGGATCACTGCTGTGGCGCTGCTCAACAGGGGCACAGGAAAATAATTTTCTTGGGTGACGAAAGCCAGGGAATCTTGTTTGGCTAGGCCTATATAGGCCCTAGGGCTGATAGCCTAGTATATACCTATGAACCTTTGAACCTATGGTAGGTGCCTATCTTCTCTGCTAGTGAGAGAAGCAGGGCTGCCTGGACCTTGTCTGGTACAAGCTGATTAGTAAAGAAAGCAAGGACTAGCAGGATTGGCTAGATTTCTCTGTAACTAGAATTTTCCATTTTTTTTTGTGGTGTTTTAACCCCACATTTCAGCTGGTTTGGGCTTGTTTGCCTATCATGCTTTACAGCCACACTGTTTTCAACCTATTACACGGTATTCTAGATACAAATTTTCCCTTAGTACCACTTGTGTGATCACTTAGAAGTACTCTTAGACCTTCCACCCACCAGTGTAGCAACTGCCTTATGTACACAGAGAACCCTCTACAACTACCACCTAGGAACACAATTTTTGAGAGATGTGATTACATTAAGAACCTAGAGTTTATGCTCTGTCCCTCACAAGGCAGTATATCTGGCACTGAGAAGGATGTCAACAAAAATACCACACCTCAAACACCACCCACACCTATACAACACACACCCACATATGTGGAGGTCTTCAACAAAAACATACCCAAACAAAAGAGACCTCCGAGGCAAAAAGACATTCAAACTCCACTGCCCACCACACCACACACCACACATAGTCCACACACCTGTGTCTCACAGCCACTAAGGCCTAGACATAAATCCAGCATATTAGTCATAGGAGACTCCATTGTGAGACACACAGATGTGTCCCTCGCCAGGCTGGATAAGGAGAAAGTCACAGTTAGTTGTTTGTTAAGTGCCAGAATCCACCATATCATCACCGATGCACTTAAGTATCTCAACAACAGGTACTGTTATGATTCTGTCATAGTCCATGTTGGTGTGAATGACTTGAGACATACCTCCTTGGACTATATGAAGAGAGACATGATCGCGCTCACTGAATATGTATCCCAGGCAGGTATGTTCCTAGCCTTAAGCAGCATTCTACCTTCACCCAGAATGATGCTTCAATACAAACAGAAAATGATTGACTTTAACAATTAGCTTAGTTTCTTGTGTCATTTCAAGGGGATTCAATTCCTGACAGCTTGGGAATTCATGATCAACAGACCATAATGCTTTGCCAGAGATGGCCTGCAAAGGCTCTTGGCTCCCCCATAGTGCATTTTTAGGCAATGCCATGAGGTCAAAACTGCCAACATGAAAATTTCATGAAAACACAAATTAAAGGTCATGCTGCTAAATGCTAGGAGTCTAAACATGAAACTGCACTCATTGCAAGCATTCTTAACTCTTGAAGATGCTGACATTTTTGCAGACACAGAAACCTGGTTCAAAGCTGTGGAGAGCACCCCAGCCATACCAGGTTACTTATCTTATCATACATTCAGACCCCAAACCGTGGGCAGCAAAGCAAAAGGAGGTGGAGTTACAATATATATTAAAGACATACACACCTCCAGGCTGGCCAAACAGTATGACACACAGGAGACATTCCAGGTGCAGTTAACCATTGACAAGACCCCTGTTCAAATCATAGTTAGCTACAAGCCCACAAATTTGACTCAAGATGTCCACTCCACCTATCTGGACATCTTTGAATCTGTCAAGATTCAACCTTTTATCCTGATCCTGGGTGACTAACTTTCCAACCATAGATTGGAAGAACTACTCATGCCAAAACACAAATGCCAAGAGATTCCTTGATTTCGTCAATGCAGTTGCCTTGGACCAGCTGGTCAACACCCCCAGAAGAGGTGATAGCATCTTAGACTCGGTATTAATGAACATGAGTAACCACTGCAGCATCATTACAGTGTCATCCTCCCTTGTAAGATCTGACCACAAAGTGGTCACCTTAGAAAACGCCATCTCCCCTGACCCCCCCCTCAGGTAGGGTCAAACAAAAAAAAAACCTTCTCCAAATCTAATTACAAGATCTCGGGTAGGAACCTGCAGCACTATTAGGCACCCTATTCAACCAAAGCCTGAGTACCAGCTTCTTCCCAGCATAGTGGAGGGCAGCTACTGTAATCCCTTTGCACAGAGGTGCAGCATCTACCATTCCAGGAAATTATAGACCCATCAGCCTAACTAGCCTGATCTGCAAGGCCATGGAACAGATTATCATGGACCTCATTAAGAAAGACATTGGCAATCTCCAAACACTCGATCCCACACAGTTTGGTTTTGTCAAGGGGAGAGCATGCCTTTTAAATATGGTTGACTTCTTTGAGACAGTCTACTAAAAATGTCCAAAAACTAATAGGCACAAGACAAGACGAGCGTACACTGCAAAGTCCAACAAGGTTTAATAGTTGAGTAAAACAAGCTTACAGCAATCAGTAGTCTGGTGCACACTCCGGTAACTGCCAAGCAATAAAAAGTTAAAAACGATCTGGATGCACAGAATCCAAGTCACAAAGTGTAAAGCGCTTTTCATTAGGAAACACTTCTCCTAACTTCTTCAGACAATAGTGCTCAGAAAGAAATTTGTTTTTTCTTCCGGAGCACTATTGTCTGAAGAAGTTAGGGGAAGTGTTTCCTAACAAAAAGCACTTTACACTTTGTGACTTGGATTCTTGTCTTGTGCCTATTTCTTTGAGAAAGTCACCAAAGCCATGGATGAGGGGAAGACAGGGCACACTGCCTATGTTGACCTAGCCAAAGCCTTTAATACTATTACCACTCAAGTATAACAGATAAACTCTCTCAACTAGGCATTGATCTGTATGTTACCAGATGGGTAGCAAACTGGCTCACTGATAGAACCCACCTAGTCAAAATAGGTGAAGCCACCTCAAGCAGTAGACCCACAATGAGCAGTGTACCCCAGGGATTGGTCTTGGGGTCTCTGTTGTTTGGGATATACATTTCTGAGGTGCAGGCCAAAACCAGTGAGCTATGGCTGACCAAGTTTGCAGATGACTGTAAGCTGGGCACTGTTATAAATTCCACTAATGATGTGGACGTCCTCCAAGAGGGTCTCATCCAAAAAATGACTGGTGCCAGAAGCATGGCCTCAAACTGAATTCCAAAAAATGCATCATCATCCTGTTTGGGGAGAGTGACATCACCACAAATTCTTACATTAATAACATGGTCATAACCATGCAATCAGTCATGAGAGACTTGGGCACCCAGGCTTATAGCAAGCTGATTTTTGACCACCATATTGCCTCCATTGTACAGAAAGCTTTTTACATGGCCCACCTCATTAGTAAGGGTATCTCATCCAGGGACAAGGAGATCTAAAAATCCCTGTATTCTTCCCTTATAAGACCCATTATTTAGTGCAATGCCCCTTTTGGTATGTACCTCACAAAGCACATGCAACAGCTGGACAGATCACAGAGGCTCCTCATCAGGAGAATCCAGGCCCTCAAACATATACCCTACAGAGACAGGCTAAAATCCCTGTCCTACTACTTAGTCTCATACAGACTCCTCAGAGGTGACCTATGTTTGGCATACAAAGCAATCTCAGACTCCGCCCTGATGGACTACTGCATATCCGCAAGTCAAGCTCCACTCGCGTAACCCACATGCATGACCTCAACCTGGTCTGTGACAACAATAGGACTTGTTGGTGGGACAGATTTGTGTCCCAGAGACTTCCTCTTCTGTGGAATAGACTCCCTCTCCACGTCAAGCAGAGTACCTCATCAACCCTTTTTAAGTGCAACCAGATAACTGGATGGGGAACAGAAAATACACCCCTGGGATTCCACCTGTGTCTTTGCTGGACAGAGCCATTGGGGTCTGATTTGTCTAAACATGGACTAAATTCTTGGCTAGGCTTGTAAGGGCCTCAGGGCCAATAGCCTAGTATCTTCCTATGATCCTATGATCCTATGAAACTAAACTAAATAAAATATAGTGGTTAATCAGAACTTCCTGTTCTGTTGACAAAAGCTAAAAAAGAGTTTCATAAAAATTCTACTCACCAGCAGGACAGCCGTTTAGGGAAAAACACATTCTCAAAACACCTTAAAGACACCCACACATAGGTTCATAGGTTCATAGGTTGGTACTAGGCTATCGGCCCTAAGGCCTATGAAAGCCTAGCCATAACAATTCCCTGGAAATTTTTTCCCCACAATATTTACTTCTCTGGGCCCCTGTCTAGCAGGTTGACTGACATGATCCCCGGGGTGAATTTCCTATCTCCCATCCAATCATCAAGGTTCCTTTTGAAGAGGGCCAATGAGGTGCTCTGCTTGGCATGTATGGGCAGTCTATTCCAGAGTATGGGGAGTCTCTGGGTCAGGAACTTATCCCTCCAGCATGTTTTGTTCATTGTGATGATAAGGTTTAGATCCCTGGAGCGTGTGGCTCTGAGGGATTGGGATTTCTTTAAGTGGAGCATGTCCAGTAGCTCAGGGTTTGACATGGCCTTGTATGTTAAGCAGAGATCACCTCTGAGTAGACAATATGCCACAGAGTATAGCTGGAGTTTTTTTTAGATGGTCAGCATATGGCATCTGCTTTAGGCCTGTGATTCTTTTAGTGAGGTATTTCTGTGGCCTTTCCAGCTGTTGCAGATGTCTTGTGAGGTACATACCAAATGGGGCATTATACTCTATAAAGGGTCTAATGAGGGATGAGTACAGTGGGACAATGACCTCCTTTTTTCTGGATGAAAAGCCCTTAGTGATGAGGTGTGCCACGTAGAAGGATTTCCTGACTGCTGTGATGATGTGGTTATCGAAAGTGAGACCACTGTCCACTTGTGTCCCTAAGTCTCTCATCACACTTTCGATGTTTAGTGTCCTGCCACCTATGTGGTAGTTAATGAGTACATGTTTTTTCCAAAGGGGATGACTATACATTTCGTGGCATTAAGCTTGAGCCCATGGCTCTGACACCAGGCATCTGTTTCTGTAAGGCCCTTTTGTAGAAGATCCACATCATTTGGGGATTCAGTAATGGCTCCCAGTTTGCAGCCATCTGCAAACTTTGTTAGCCAGAGTCCCTTAGTGTTGGCCTGTACTTCAGAGAAGTAGATGCCAAACAAGAGTAGTCCCAGGACTGAACCCTGAAGTACTCCACTTGTCACTTGTCTGGAGCTGGATTTGGAGTTGGCTAATTTTACAGTCTGGGTTCTGTCAGTAAGCCAGTTGGCAACCCATCGAGTGATGTAGGGATTTTTGCCCAGCTTAGTAAGTTTATCTATGATTCCAGAGTGGGGGATGGTGTTGAAGGCCTTGGCGAGGTCCAGATAGGCTGTGTGGACCTCCTTACCCTCATCCACAGCTCTGGACACCGATTCAAAGAAGTCAATCAGATTCAGGAGACAGGATCGGCCCTTCACAAACCCAAACTGGGTGGGGTCCAGTGTCTAGAGGTTGCCAATGTCTTTGTTTATAAGTTCCATGATAATGTGTTCCATGCCCTTGCAGATCAGGCTTGTCAGACTGATGGGACGGTAGTTCCCGGGATCCAAAGTGGATCCTCCCTTGTGTAGCGGGATAACTGTAGCTGTGCGCCACTCAGTGAGCACAAAGCCTGAGGTGAGGCTATGATTAAACATGACACTTAGGTGGGGTGCCAGTTCATTTTGTAGTTCATGTAGTACACAGCCTGGGATGTCATCTGGTCCCATGGATGCTGTATTCTTAGCTTTGGAGAGTGCTGTTTCTACCTGTGTGGCTGTGATTATCGGAATTTGGCAATCTTTTGGTATTGAGATGGGCCCTTTAGGGGGTGAGAGGGGAGTGAAGTTGGCACTAAATCAATCTGCCAGGATTTGGCAATATCCTTGGGATCAGTATATTTAATGCCATTTTGTTGTAGCTCAGAGCAGATCTGGGCATTGCCATTTAGATTCTTGACATAACTATAGAATGCCTTGTGGTTGTCTTTGGAATCTTTGGCAATTTTATTTTCATAACTAGCTTTTGAGGATTTTATGAGGGATCTCAGCTTCTTACTGTGGCTGGTGAGGGAGTTTTTTGCATCCTGGGATTTTCCTCTTTTCTGCAACAGTTTCTTCCTTCTGTTGTATAGTTTGTTTATAGCTGGGGACCACCAGATTGGCTTCCTTTTTTTGGAGAAGAGCATCTTGGTTCTATTTGGGATGGCATGATTCATGCACGAGTGGATGTGCTCGTACAGTGCCTTAGTGTAGGATTCTGCAGTCGAACTTCCAGATCTCATCTGCGTGGGTGTTGTGAAGTTTGTCACTTCTGACTTCAGTAGCATGAAGTTGGCTTTGGAGAAGTTTTTTAAGGAGGTTTCCTTACTGGGGGGTGGGGGTGGGATGTGTATTTCAAGGGTGATTTGCTTATGGTCAGACCTGACCAATGAGGGGGTTGCCACTGGTGTGGAGCATCTATCTCCCATGTTGGTAATGACCAGGTCTAGGATATTGGAGCCCCTGGTGGGACAATGGATTAGTTGATCCAGGGCGTTGGAATTTATGAATTCCAAGAACCGTTGAGAAAAGGAGTTGGTACCTGAGTAGTTTTCCCAATTAATGGCAGGGTAGTTGAAATCTCCTAGTATTAGGGTGTTTGGTTGTATCTTAATATTTTCCAGTATGCTTAGGAAGGTGTAGTGAGAATCTTGGAGTATGGTGGGGGATCTGTAGCAAGCTACAATTTGGATTGCAGTCTTACCTAGTGTTAGTTGCACCTGGGGAATTTCAGATGCATTGTGTTGGGCAACTAGCCTGGAGGTGTGAATATCCTTGGTGAATATGGACACTCGTCCACCTTTAGTGTTTCCATGCAATGGTTTTGAGGGCATAGGCTAACTGAGTTCCCCACACTAGATGCAACTAAACTTACATCATTACAGTTAAAATCCACATTAGCATATCTAAACTGTATGACTCATTAAGAGTATGTAAATATAAAAATATGTCAATAGCACTAATAGCAGTAATCTTTTCCATACTAAAAGAATGGCCTTTTGTCCGTGCTATAATTTTTTGCACATTTAGTAATATACCTTATTATAAATATGTTGCCACTCCTTTGAATTGGTACATTTTATACATTTACTGAAACTATATTGCAAATCCTAAAAAATGATACGTTACAGTAGAGTCGATTATCCGAACTAATTGAGACTAAGGGTAGTTCGGATAATCAAACTGTTAGGTTAATCAAACATACATTGAACCAGATAAAAAACTTCTAAAATCTTGTTTTTTTCTGTACACAGGGAATAAACTTTTCATCCATTCAGCGATTCTAGTGGACAATAAAGAATATTTTTCACACATGAGCGGGCTACAAGTTCAAAAAACATGCACAAGTGAATATGTATAACGTCTACATATTCAGACTTTATGATTTTTCATACACAAAAACTTTGATAGACTGTGTTTGGATAATTGACATTTCAAACAACTGGCATTCGGATAATCGACTCTCTACTGTAGTAACCAGGGAAACCAATACTATAATGTAAATAGTACATGAAACCTGAAGCTGCATGTTGAAGGTTACAAATTGTATGGTGATTGTCTTTGTGGGGTTAACTAAGTGTGATGACTTTGATTGTTTCTGTCAGTTTGCTGTTAGTAAATGATCATTTGTTTCAGACATGATTGAAATTTGTTTCTATGATTTTTCATATCTGGTTGAAAAATTCTATAATTAGGCTAACAACTACCTCATATAAGAATATTGTTGAATAATGTGTTTGTACTCTTTGCCCAGGTCATGGCTGAAAATGGCCTTATGACCAGCCCAGCCACTAAGTTATCAAAGGAAGTAAATAAACACACACACACACACACACACACACACACACACACACACACACACACACACACACACACACACACACACACACACACACACACACCTTACTGGAATGTGATGAGTGAGGAAATAAAAGAGATTTTGTAGTTGTAGTCCAAGAACTTTCAGTCTTGATATTAATAAATTAGATTTGTTAATAATTTGTCATTAGAGGGGGAGTCTTTACCCAATTTATGGATGATAATTATCCTGTAGAGTGCTAAACATGTGAAACAGTGTGTGTGTGGGGGTGATTTTTTACACTAGAAATTTGTTCAGAAGTGGCTTATGTTTGTTTGAGTTAACGATGGCAAGATAAAACTATTTGAAGAAGTTGTCAAAGACTGATGCATTACTTTCAGAATAAGGAAACATCCCAGAGTCCACCAGATCATTATAACAATCAGCAAATGCTTTACTAATGTCTTGCTTTCTATTAACCTTTTTTTTATCCTGAATTGATCATTTTGCTAGAGTTCTTAGCTTTGTATTTTTTCAGGCTGTGTGCTGAGATGGGACCTTGTTTCCTGTCAAGTTCTAATACCAGCACTTGATGCATACTACAGCTATATGTTTTATCATATTCAGCTTCTTTTTCCATGTTTTGTATTAACTTGCTTGCGCCTTGCAGACAGTATTCCACATATTTATTTTAAGAGGTCTTGTTGGGTGTGTATCTTTTGTGAAAGAGTGAGCTCATTGCTGGGCTCAGCCAGGTATCGTGCATTTGCTGCAAGCATACTAATTGTAACGAATCCCTTCACGCAATGCTGTACATACTGACTTGCTAAGCTCTGATTTATGGCATTTTCTACAAGGCATCTACTGGACTGACAAAAATACCAGCCCTGCAAGATATGGACTAAGTGTTCTTCAGTTTTTTTACCTGAGTTTACTGTGATAGTTGTATACATTTTTGTGCATTTATTAATCTAGCTTAGAGCTGCTTCCTCATTCACTTTAGTGAGAGAAGGAACCAAGCCATGTTTAAATCTCAGATTGCTGATAACTGAAAAGTATCATTTGCTATTGGCCAGTGTGCTCATTTGAATTTTCTTCAGCTTTACCAGTGTTGCTATAAATTGTCATGTTTGCACAATGCAGTGTTTAGCACAGTAGGATTGTAATGTGCAGCACATCGATGTAAGCAGAAGCATAGCTGGCTCATTCAACACTCTGAGAACCATCTCTGCACTCCCTCAGCTCTTCAACTGAAGTGCAAAAAAAAAAAATTACTGTATTAATGGCTTATGACACTTAAATCCAACCACCCCACTATTCCACTGAAGAGCAATAAAGAAACACACACACACACACACACACACACACACACACACACACACACACACACACACACACACACACACACACACACACACACACACACACACACACACACACACACACACACACACACATACACACACACACACACACACGCACACACACACACACACAAGAAAAAAAAAAGCACTTCACTGTAATAAGCTTATTACAGCTAGATATACTCCCTCCCAAGATCTCCTATTGAAGAGCATTAAAAAAAGCATTTCACTATAATAAACATATTGCTATGTTTTAGCGATCATATTTAAACAGTTATATCCACCGCCCTCTCCCTGTTCTTCCATTAAAGTACATAAAAAGTAGGAATCAAACTGTGCACCTTGTGTTTGTGAGTTAAACATCTTAAACATTGTATATTATGCCAGCCCCCAATCTTTCTTTATGTTTCAAGCCTCAGAGCACTTGGTATCCTTGGGCAGCACAGTAGCTGTTTTTTGCAGTGATGATGAAGTTTTATTCAGCACAAGGGATGATGCAGACATGATGCAGAGATGATGAAGTCTTATTCAGCACAATAAACTGCGTTCGTTTGATGCACATACTTTATAAATATGAGGGCCTCACTTTCAAAGAAAAAAAAAGCTACAAACTGTAAACTGTACTTCACAATGCCAAGTGTGGTCAGAGTTCAGCTAATGAACATCCTAATACAACTAACATATACAATCCCAAATAAGATCCTATTAATGCAGCTCTGCTCAATGCGAGAAGTGAGGTTCTCTTACATTTAGAAATCATTCATATTTGTGCAGTTATTGAAACCTGGTTTAAAAGTTTAGAAAGCACTCCCTTTATACCTGGATTTTGCTTCCACAGACCTTCAAATCCAAAGACAACTGTGGTGGCATCTCCATATTTGTTAGGGATGATATCATCTTTACACAGATTTCCAGACTCCCACAAATGGAACTCATTGAGCTTCAGATTGTATTAACAGTACCAGCTTTAGGTTTATAGCCTGTTACTGGACACCCTCTATGTCTCCTTAAAATCAGGCAAGGTTCCTATATGTACTTGACAGACTCCCTATAAAGAAAAACTCCATTATCTTTGGAAACTTTAACCTGAGTATCTATACCTCCAATGTAGGATTTGTAGTAGATAATTAAAAAAAAATCTAACAAATATAGCCTTTTCATGTACTATACCTCTGGTAGCTCCAAAATAGACTTTTCATGTACTATACCTCTGGTATCTCTTTCTCAGGTTAAAATATATCATAAAGTAGTAACGTTCACCTTAAAAATCTCTAATCAACCTGCACCTAATATAATGGAATTAAAGGATTTCAAGCATACTAATGTCATTAAATTCTATGATAAAGTTTCAAAATTCAATTATAGCCACATCATACCTGCCACTTGGGGAAACTTCACTAAGGAGTTCTCTGCCTCCTTTGAACTGTCAGACCCAAGAGTGTCCAAACATAAAGGGGAATTTAAAAACAAATCTTCCTTGAGGTACACCAACTTAAATAAACTGTAATAAAAGAAACAATAACTTCTTAATGTATATAACAGATAAAGTATCTTATGTGAACAAGAATATCAGAAAATTGACTAGAAGCTTGAAAAATACTATTAGATCTACTATGCTGCCCATGAACCTAGGTTAACTTGTTAAGCTAAGGACAATGACTACTCCTTATTTAGTTACATTAGAAACTAAGAAATAACCCCTAAAATTGCCCATAACCTATTCATAATAGCACCAACTATTCTGAACAATAGCCATTGCTACCATACTAGCATGCAGATTCAGTGCAAATTTTACCCCAGAGATGACTATTCAAAGCCCACTAATTTCTCAGCCTCTCAGAACTCCCCACACCACATCATCACTGAGGAGCATGTACTGAATGTGCTCTCCAAGACTAACATTAATTCATGCATGGGAACTGAAAATATATATAAATATACCTGGCTTTTTAACAGACAGTATCAAACAAGCCATAGAAGAGACACTCCTTAAAGTATTTAACCTGAGTACAGCTACTGGCCACTGGCTTTATCCATGAGGTTTGTGACACATCAGTAGTAATGCCACTCCACATGGGTGGCCTTACCAGTGAGCTCAGGAATTATGGGCCCATCAGTCTGACCAGTCATATTTAGAAAGCACTGGAGACTATCAGAATTAATATGATAAACTATGATATTAAAGATCTCATCAGGCTAGACTGGCAGCAGTTTGGCTTTGTTGAGGATTGCTTTTGCCTAATGGATCTGGTTAACATTCTCAAAAGGGCTACACAGGCTGTTAACAGTTCTTGACAGTTGTCACCCTGTCCACATGGCATATCTTGATTTAGCCAAGGCATGTAATACTACTTGCCATGCTGGTATAGTTAATAAGGTTATTGCATTACAAATAGATCCCTATGTATTAAGAAGGACAGCAAATTTGCTAAAAGACAGACTCTGCACAGTGTAGGTAACAGGTGCCACATCAAAGAGAATGAAGGTGACCAGTGGTATCATGAAAAGTTGAGTGCTGTCACACCTATTGTTTGGCATTTACTTTTCTGATATCAAGGCCATGGACCAAGTCATCTGACTAACCAGCTTAGCAGACAACTGTAAACTGGGAGTAACCGGTAAGACCCCATTTTATGCCCAAGCCCTTCAGCAATAACATACACTCATAAGTACCTAGTGCAATAAATATGGGCTAACATTATATAACAAACAGTGCAACATTTTCATATTTGGTAGACTCTCCAAGCTTACTACATAGACAATACCCCACTCCAAAATGAGAATGTTGTTAGAGAACTTTGAACTCGGGTCAATAATTCCTTCTCCCTTAATCATCATGTAACAGCAGTAGTTAGAAAGTCTTTCTGCTTAGTGCAGCTAATTGCAGAAGGAATATCATCAAGCTCTAACTAAGCTATTCTCCCATTATATTCAGCATTAATTAGACTTATTACTGAGTATAATGCCTGAGGGCAGCCACGGTGGTGCAGCGGTTAGCGTTGCTGCCTCACAGCAAGAGGTTCTCCAGTTTGATCCCTGACTGGGGTACCTTCTGTGTGGAGTCTGCATGTCCTCCCTGTGGTTGTGTGGGTTTCCTCCTGGTGCTCCGGTTTCATCTCAAAGACATGCTGTAGGTGGATTGGACACTCTAAATTGGCCTTAGGTGTGAGTGTGTGTCTGCCTTCTGTGGAAGGTTGGGCGCCGGGCTGGCAACTCGACACTGTAAAACTCCACTGCCAATCATGAGCGGACAGGTGATCCGCTGTGGCGACCCCTAACTGGGAAAAGCCAAAAGAAGAAGAAGAAGAAAGAAGACTGAGTGTAATGCCTGGTTAAGGATGCATCTCAACAGACATGTAAAACAGCTAGGAAAGCTACAGATGTTCCTAACTAAAAAGATTACTGGCTTAAAACCCCTAAGCTACTAGAAAAGACTGGAAGCTGTGTCCTTTTATTCAGTTTTTATACTGTAATCTGGTATCTATGCCTTGTCTTCTGTGACATTAGGAACACAATGATCTTGGATCTCCTGTTTCTTTGCAAATCAAATAGCCCAAAAATACCTAAATTAGGGATCAAAACCTTCACCAGGGATGAATAAAACATGGTGGAGATAGGTTCATAATGCAGTGCCTTCCCTACCTCTGGAATAGACTGCTACTGCAAATTAAGAAGTGAGATAGATTATCTTCAAGCATGAACTGTATAATTGGATGTGAATTCACAAATTCAGCCCTGGCATTACTGGCCTAGTCCTCCTCTAAAAAGGAGATACTATCTAAGGGTGGGTACTGGCAATGGACAAATGGGCACATGAGGCAGTTGCCTTGTATTTCTTATGATCTTAAGATGGTATGCTGAGCAGCATTCTGCTTGCTATACATTGCATTAAACTGCATTTGATAAAGTTGCGTGACTCAGGCATAATTCAAGAAGAGAGGATCCATCCAAATAAGGCTGCAGAGCCTTTATAAATCAGCTTAGAATTGGAGTATCACACAAATGTGGTCTGATAGGAGGCATGGAATTGTGTTGGAGTATAAAACCTTGGAACTGGTTATTAACCAGCGGTCAGTTCTTCAGGCTACATTTCTGCACTTATTTGGATGGCCTACTCCACAAAGACCTTCAAGGCCTATTGATTTCAGTAGCACACATGTAAGGGACATTTGAGAGTAAGGTTAAAATCACTGATAATTATTACAGACATACTGGTTTAACATTTAAAGCAGCATGATGAGTGATGAAGAAAACGAGGAATCAGAACTGGAGTCGCATAGTGAAGCTACTACAACAGGACTGGCTATTGTGGAAAACTAAGAAGTCATCCATCTTCTTTCTGTGTTTTGCTGGTGCTCAAAGAGAGACCAGCTAACTGTATTATAAAAAAGAGAAAGGCACATCCCTTTTACAAGACATGTTGGCTAGGCTTGTGTGTATCATACTATTCCAGATATCTATCATGTTACCTAACAATACTAACCTCCTATAGTGCTGCTATGTCAGCTTTCTGTCTAGATAAGGAAAAAAACTGCACCTGCTGGTAGCTGTTATGACTTGCATTCATAGAAATACATTCAACAATTGTAAACTGCCTGGTTGTGACAGTGCACAGGAACTAAGAAAACCTGAGAAAAGCCAGTCCATGAACTACGGAAATTGTTGAGGGGTGTGTTGCAAAATGTTCAGGAAAAAATGTTGAGTGGAGGGATGTTGTAATTACTCACCTGATGGAAGTTAAACTCATAACTCTAATAAAATATTCTCAGAGTAGCTAATCCTGATTAAAGATCTATGTTAAAGGATTAAACAGGAGTAAGAGTCCACTTTTTTAAGGTGAAATAGATCAAAAAGAGAAAGTATATTCAACAAACTTTAATTAATGACTGCAGATAAGTGTAGGCAGTGGGCACCATGCTTAATTATGATGTTTGTGATTGTCACTCTGCAGTTCATCACAAATAGACAGTTTGTTTGATTCACTTTTAAAGACAAAGATGGGTGTATCTCTGATACATCTCTTTTCTTCATGACATAACAATCTAACACCTTCAAACACCTAACATTTTTTTTAAAACAAAATGCTTCTCCTGTTGAGCTGTTTTTGTACATTAATCTTCCATTGAAATGAATAATTTTCAGAGTAACTTGCTGAAATTATCTTAATGTGCCTCAAGGTGACTGATGAGTCCATTTTATGTGGGTGGCTAAAGGGCAGAGATTAATATATTCACACATATTGAGTTCCAGAAATTTAATGATGTGTTTGCCCACTTTTCTTCCTATAAAACAATGTCATAAGTTATTATGCTTATGACAGTTTTTCTAAATCTTCCACATTTTGTCGTAGTATTTTTAATTACAGTCTGATGATTTGTCATTTGAGACTGCATCTCATGAATGTGGGATTCTTGAACGGATAGAACTGATGCAACAAAAGGTGATTTAACTTTTCAAGTTTTGATGATAAGAACACGCTACTATGAGAGCACAGCTTTCATAGCCTTTAATTGAGTCAAACAAACTTGGAGCCTTTGACCATGAAACAAACTGAAGTTTATCAAGCTTGGGGGACTTACACTACCTACCCATTTGTAATGAAAAGCAGTCAATTGAAATCTAGTGCAACAAGTCATACAAAATAGTGTAAACATCTTTATGGAGGTCACTAAGGGTATAAAAATGTGATAAAACAAAATCATGTTACTTTCCACTTACTTGATGGCAGAAGAAGACAGTAATGATATCTAGAATGTTCTTTTAACTGCTTTAATGTGCTATCTGCCCTACATCTGTACCTTCACCCTAATCCTTTTTCTAAGTACCCCATGCAGCATTGCACCATTGCACACATCTCTTGTTCCTCCTGCCAAGCACCCATTCTGGTAGCCCATTCCATGGGTCTGCAACATCTTCTGAAAAAAAGAAAATTTGTAGATCCAAGGAGTAGTTGGTTTGATTTCTGTGCCATGCCTCCTTCTCTCTGTCTATCTTTACTGGTCAAAATAACCCCTTAATATCATCTGACATGATGTTGTGTGCCATTATCAAGTTCTTTCTTTAGGTTCTAGTTTCAGATGAAGATCCATAATTACTCTACATTCTGGTCTGTTCCTTTCCCTCCATCTTATGGATTTTTCTGTTAGCTTTTTATAGAATCATTTTGGCAGCCTCATGTCCCTTACCTTGTATGGCCTGCAGAAATTCATGTAATACTAAAGATATGATTAGGCAAATGGCTACAACAGTGAAAATACCACCTTTTTGCTTAAGCTATCTATCCTGCAGAGGATATACCCCACCATTCTGTTTGCTGCTGTTTCTGCCCTTGCAGTCTCACCTCCAGATCCTTTTTCTGCTCTGTTGTCACAATTTTCATTTCTTCCAACTGACACCTTATGCCAGTTGTTTTATGGTCCAAGGGCAGCACTTTACATTTGCTACCTTTTTGCCACTCATTCAGTTCTTCCAAAACCATCACTTTCATCTTCCTCCCATCTTCCACTTGTGTACTTGTCTATGCATCATCAGCGAAGAGGCTGATTCTTTTTTTCTCTATTTTTCAGATATGAAATGCACTGAGACAAATGCAATGAAAAGTACTAGACCTAGGAAATGCTCTCACAGCATTCCAGTGTTTAATTTCTGATATTTCCACTCGTGCCTTAACCATTTGTCTTAACATTCAGACATGCAGCTGTCTACATCTTCAGTCCAGGTCTTGCCACAACCCTTCCAGTTTCCTTATCAGCCTGCTGTGATTGAATTAAATACTTTCCTAAAGGCTAGCTAGACTGTTTGTACCAGTACTTCTCTATCGAGTTCTGCTGTACTTGTAAAACTATATCCAGTTTGACTGACAGCTGTTTCTGGCTGTGAAGCTATGTTGGATGTTGTCCTTGCGATTCATAACTTCTAGGAATGTTACACATTTTATATTGGGACTCTCTCCATGACTTTCCCTGTAAGCATTTTAAGTTATCAAGTCTGTAGTTCCCCAGATTATTGTGCTCCATCAAATTGTGCCATACATGCAGTACCCCATTCCTGGGACTTTTTCGTAATAGCCAGTGATCATTCATTTCAACAAATCACCTTTATTAGTTAGAAAGTAATTTATATTATAACTCTCTGTTGAAATGTCAGGACTCAAAATGCCGAGTACTGAGAAGCAGAAAAAAAAGAGAATGAAAACACAAAAGAACACAATCTCGAGAATGGCTCTTCTCCTTAAAACTTCTTTGTTGCAGGGGAGGCAAGCATCCTCACACGCCCTGAACTTATATATATATATATATATATATATATATATATATATATATATATATATATATATATATACACCAACTATGAGATTGCCATACCTTGGAGAAAAGGTAATGTTCTGAGAAATGGCATCTCAGGCTTGGTAAATTAAGTCTATTTTTTCAGTCATTTAGTCTCCGTGCAAGTCTCAACATCTTCGTGGATACATTATATTACATTATGCCACTAAAACATCATTAAGGATGAATCCAGTGAAATTATTAAACATTCAAATTCTCTATACTTTTGGTATTTTTCTAGATTTGATAACTACAACATTAACCATGAAGTTGTATCAGTATACCTATTACAGTTTTGTATACAGTGGTGTCCAACATTATGTAACAGTCAAAATAAACTTTATTGTCATTTAGAACTACACACGTGTAGCCTAAATGAAATTTCATGCATCAGCTCAATTCTTGAGATTACAAATGAAAGTGAAATAACACATACAAGTAGAGGAATAAACATAACTAATAAATACAATACTACTCCCAATACATGCAAGAAAGAGCAGAGACATTTGCCAACACTCATATATGAAAAGAATACCCTCCCCTGAGTTATTTATTTTTAATTATTTATTTATTTTTGTTTTACATTTGTTGACCGGGAGAGTCCGACTAGTTACACGTCCATTTTCAGCGGAGGCCCGAGGAGAAAAGCTCCACAGATTAAGAACAAACAACTATGAGATTTGTACATAGCAAGCAAGTATTCGTAGGAAAACACATGATTTAACAAGATTCCATAGTTTTAAAGTTACAAAGTACAATATTCATTGATAGTCGCACGTTTTAACAAAATTCCATAGTTTAAGTTAGAGTAAGTAGTACCTAGAATGTACTGGTTTCCAGTAATAACATTGACTGAGACAAATGTAAGTAAAAGGGGGTTGGGAGTGAATGTTAGGGTTAATTTTGTGAGATGTGGTTGGCTTTAAAGTTGGAATGTGTATAACTGAGGACTGTCAGTGTGGATGTTCGCAGGTGAGGTCCTATAAGGAGGAATCATGATTCTTCTTGAAGGGATAGAAGTGAAAATGAGCACGAGAGTGGGTCAGAGGGTGTGTATGATATGGGTCAACCTGGTGGGTAACAAGAGCATAGTCATGTGAGTTTTAGGTGTTCTTTTAGTAGCTTTTTGAATGTAACCATTGAGTTGGCTGAGGTAATGGCAGAAGGTAATGAGTTCCAAATTTTACTGATGTAGTTAGGGAAGAGGGAGTCACCTGCTAATGAGTCCCAATTTTTACAGATGTAGTTAGGGAAGAAGGAGTCACCTGCTGTGTTATTGCTTTTGGTCACCTTGATTAGTCTTTTATCTCTAGAGCGAAGTTGTCTGGTATTAGTTTGTAATTTAAGTAGATTAGATAGTGATTGGGGTTTTCAGGAAGTAGTAGGAGTTTATGGGCGAAAGAAAGTTGATGGAATGAGAGGAGATTTAGGAATTCAAGCCAGTTAAGCTGATTTAGTGAATGACAGTGGTGGGCACGGTAGGGGGGGCACCAGTAGCAAATTTGGCAATTTGATTGTAGTAGATGTTAAGCTTGGCCATTTCAATTTTGGGTAGGTTGGTGAAGATGGGAGTGGCATAGAATAGTGTGGAGAGGAGGTGGATTTGAGCTATGGTTATTCGAACAGGTTGAGTTAGAAATTGTTTGTTTTTATAAAGACTGCCCAGTTTTTTGAGAATGTTAAATTAACTACACTATTTAAAGTAATATGAAACACACTACAGATAGATATGCCCAAGTTATTTGTCTAAAATTGCACTTTAGTGAGTTAAATAATACTAACTATTGATATAATAAATAAATATTGCACTTACTTGGAATATATGTAAGTATATGTTGCACAAATAAATAAAAATGTACTTACTATGTGTCCAGACCCCTGGGACTAGTGCCCAAGTTCAGAAGTCTAATTACTGAAAGGTAGAAACTGTTACTGAATCTTGTAGTCCTGCAGCAGATGGTGAGATATCTCCCTGCCTGATTCTAGATGTTTAAACAGTACATGTGCAGGATACATGTTGTCCTGTATTATTTTGGTAGTCTTTCGGATGCTTCTTGCAGAATAAAGATGTATTGATGGAAGACTGGAACCTGCTACCTTCTCTGCAACTATCACCACTCTTTGTAGCACCTTCCTTTCTGTAACTGTGCAGCTTCCAAACCATACTGTGAGGTTGCAGGTGAGGATGCTGTTTATTGCACCTCTATAGAAGGTGGAGAGAATATGAGGAGGAAGCTTAGCTTTTTTCAGTCTTCTTAAAAAGTGGAAGCATTGGTGCACTTTCTTGACAAGTTGGCTGGTGTTTTCTGACCACAAGAGATCCTCTGATATGTGTACATCCAGGAATTTCATACTCTTAACCATCTCCACACTCTCACCATTGATCCTGAGCTCTGGGTGATTTGTTCTCCTTTTCCAGAAGTCGAAGATAATCTCTTTGGTCTTGCTTACATTCAGGTCAAGGTTGTTGTCTTTGCACCAACTAATGAGAGATGCCACCTCCTCTCTGTACACCCTTTCATGCTCCTTTATGATAAACCCCATGACTGTGGTGTCATCAGCAAACTTGATGATATAGTTGGACTTGTGCTTAGGTCAGGATGGTGAATAACCGTGGGCTGAGAACTGCGGTGTTAATCGTGATGCACTTTGAGGTGTTCTTAAACACACCCTCTGTGGTCTCTCATAGGTTCATAGGTAGGTACTAGGCTATCGGCCCAAGGGCCTACGTAAGCCTAGCCAGCAAGGTACCATAGCTTACGCCACCCAATAAAGTTATTTTCCTGTGCCACTGTCCAGCAGAGACACAGAAGTGATCCCCAGGGTGTATTTCCTATTTCCCATCCACTCATCAAGATTTTTTCTTGAAGAGTGCTAATGAAGAACTTTGCTTGACATAGATGGGTAGCTTGTTCCAGAGTATAGGAAGTCTCTGGGACAGGAATCTATCCCTCCAGCATGTCCTGTTTATTGTGGTGACAAGGTTTAGGTCCCTAGAGCATGTAGCTTGGAGGGATTGGGATTTTTTTAGGTGTAGCCTGTCCAGCAGCTCTGGGTTTGACATAGCTTTATATGTTAGGCAGAGATCACCTCAGAGTAGGCGATATGCTACGGAGTAAAGCTGGAGTTTTTTGAGGCGGTCAGTGTAGGGCATTTGTTTGAGGCCAGTAATCTTCTTTGTGAAGTACTTCTGTGGCCTTTCCAGCTGCTGCAGATGTCTTGTGAGGTACATTCCAAAAGGGGTGTTGTACTCTATAATGAGTCTAATGAGTGACAAGTAGAGGGGAACAATGACCTCCTTTTTCCTGGATGAGAACCATTTTATGATGAGGTGTGCCACGTAGAAGGAGTTCCTGATTACTGTGGCGATGTGACTATCAAAGGAGAGACTACTGTCCACCAGGGTCCCGAGGTCTCTTATCACGCATTTGGTGTTAAGTAGATTGCTGCCTATGTGGTAATTCATGGGTACAGAATTTTTACCAAAGGGGATGACACTGCACTTTTTGGCATTGAGCTTGAGGCCATGGCTCTGACACCAGGCATCTGTCTCATTGAGGCCCTTCTGTAGGATGTCCACATCATTTGGGGACTTGACTATGGCTCCTAGTTTGCAGTCATCTGAGAACTTCATCAGCCAGAGGCCTTCTGTGTTAGCCTGTACTTCAGAGAAGTAGATACCAAACAGGAGAGGTCCCAGGACGGAACCCTGTGGCACTCCACTTGTCACTGCCTTGAGGTCAGATTTGGAGTCTGCAACTTTTACAGTGTGGGTTCTGTCAGTGAGCCAGTTGGCAACCCTTCTTGTGACGTAGGGATTTATAACTAGTTTAGTGAGTTTAGCTATAATTCCAGAATGGGGGATGGTGTCAAAAGCCTTGGCGAGGTCAAGATAGGCTGTGTGAACCACCTTACCCTCATCCACGGCTTTGGTGACTGCCTCAAAGAAGTCGATCAGGTTCAGGAGACAGGATCTGCCTTTCACAAACCCAAACTGGGTGGGATCCAGAGTTTGGAGGTTACCAATGTCTTTGTTTATGAGTTCCATGATGATACGTTCCATGGCCTTGCAGACCAGGCTCGTCAGACTAATAGGTCGATAGTTCCCAGGATCAGTGGTGGCTCCCCCTTTTTGGTGTGGGATAACTGTTGCTGTGTGCCATTCAGTGGGCACAAAGCCTGATGCGAGGCTATTATTGAATATGGTGCTTAAGTGGGGAGCCAGTTTGTTGTGATGTTCATGTAAAACACAGCCTGGGATGTTGTCCAGTCCCACGGATGCTGTGTCTTTGGCTTTAGAGAGTGCAGCTTTTACCTGCGTAGTTGCGATTACAGGGACTCTCATTCTTCCTGTATAGATATGGACTCTTTAGGGGGGTGAGAGGGGGGTAAAGTTAGCACTGAACCGATCTTCCAGGATGTTGGCAATATCAGCTGGTTCTGTAATTTTCGTGCCTATGTGCTGTAACTCAGAGCAGATCTGGGTGTTGCCATCTAGATTCTTGACCAATCTCTCAATCAGGAAGTCCAGTTTCCAGTTACAGAGATGTCTATTGATTCCTAAATGTGCCAGTTTTTCTATCAGCTGCATTGGAACCACCATATTAAATGCAGAATTGAAGTCTATGAACAGCATATTCATATAGTTGTCTTTGCCCTCTAAATGCTCAAGGGAGATGTGTAGTGCTACTGATATGTCATCAGTTATGGATCAATTAGCTCTGTACACAAACTGAGTGCCAAAATCATGAGGTAGGCATGATGAAAGAAGCTTTTTGATCAGCTGCTCAAAACATTTCATAACAGCGGATGTCAGAGCGACTGGTCTGTAGTCATTAGAGCTAGAGGCAGTGGTTTTCTTAGGTAATACGATGATGTTAGTTTACTTGTAGAATGAAGGTACTTTTTCCATGCAAGAGAGGTGTTAAACCTTTCCTTGAGTACTGTGCATAGCTGATCAGCACAGCCTTTTAACACCTTGCCCAGTATGTTGTCTGGGTCAGCAGTATTCCTGAGGTTCACTCTCTTAGCTCTCTTCTTACATCCTCTGTGCTGAGGCTGAGTACTGCATTTTTCTCATCAGCGGGTAGCTTTAGTGCCAACCTGTTGTTTTTTTCCTCAAAAATACCAAAGAAGATGTTCAACCTGTCCAGGAATTTGATGCTGTCCTCACACTGTGCTGACCTGCTTTTGTAGTCAGTGATCTCCCTTATGCCTTGCCACAGTCTCCGTGCATCCTTCATGTTTTCAAAGTGGCTCTGTACCTTTCTGCCATACTCCCTCTTAGCCTTCTTTATACCCCTCCTCAGATTACCTCTTGCTACACTTAGGGCTGCTTTGTCCTTAGCCCTGTAAGCTGTGTTTCTCTCCTTCAGAAGCTCATATACCTCAGGGATGAGTCATGGCTTTTGGTTAGCTCTACTAGTGATACTCTTGGTATTTGTTTCCCCATCAACACAGTTTGAAATGTTTGCCATCACTACCTCAGTATATTCATCAGTGTTCAGATGCTGATTCGCTGAGGCTGCCTCCTTGAACATATCCCAGTTGGTTCTTTCAAAGCAGTCTTGGAGGGGCTTCATAGCCCCCTCGGGCCATACCCCAATTTGCTTCTTTGTGGGTATATCTCTAACCAGTGCAGGTTTGTAAGCTGCCGATAGCGAGATGGTATAATGGTCAGAGTTTCCCATTTGTAGAAGTTCCACTGCCTTATAAGCTTTCTTCAAGTTTATGCACACCTTGTCCAGGATATGTTCACCACTTATAGTCCACATACTGATGGTAGTGTGGGAGTATATCCTTCAGATCTGACTTTATTAAAGTCACCAGCTACCACATGTACAAAGTCAGGATATTTGCTCTGCAGCTCACCCATATGATTCCATAGTTTATCTAGAGCCTCAGTGGTATTAGTACTAGGTGGGATATACAGCACTGTTATACTGACCCCATTCAGCTCCCTTGGGTAAGTAAAATGGTCTACATTTAATAGACCGGAGCTCTAAGTTCTCACAGCAGTGTGATAGTATGATTTCACACTTGCTGCGCCATCTTTTGTTAACATATTTGGCAGACTCCACCTCCTCTGGCCTGGTTATACCTTGTTAGTTTTTTGAATGTGTCCATCCACTGGGATAACATCATAATGCATATACCTTTTCCTGATAACTGGGAGATACCACTCATTTAATCCTTCCACTTAAACATTTGACCCTCCAGAACACTGACCAAATTATCTTTTTTTCACAATAATTTCCAATTAAATCCTATGAGAGCTGGGTTTAGTCTTATTTCAAAATGCATAGCCTTATACTGTTCAAATAGCACAAGTATAATTTTTCTTCCAAAATCTCACTGGTAATCTGACTAACACTCCAACTCCCACATTACCCATACCCAATTCCAGTTATTGAATACTATGCTGCTAAAGTTTAGACATTTAACACCTTATAAGTTATACAAGTTATAATATCCCATCTATAATTTATTTCTAACAACACTCAGTGCCTACCTCTATTGTTCACACACAAGAGAAAAAATAGTCAACTAAATTAATCCATTCAATACAGATGATGTGATTTGTACTGACATTTGTAATGTGAGGTAGAACTGACAATGGGAATATTGTTGTAAGACAGTAATGATTCACAGACTCATGGTGTGCTTCAATGCAGTTAGTCAAAATGTGCAGCACAAGAAGAAGAAAAGTAGTGCAAGTCACCACATAATGACGTGCATGAGATAAGGTAGGTAAATTAGTCTGTAATGATGTGCAAATATATGCTAGGTGAACATTTTCATGATTTAAAATCATAAGTCTAAAAAACTGAGCACCAGTGTGTGGTTTACAATAAAAGGAAAAAGTATATAGAACATTTCAGAGTTACAGGTAGCCAAAATAATTTGAGGGACAGCATTTGTCATGCAGCTACAGCATACTGTAGTTCTTAGTACAGCCAGTTCTCATTTGATAAGGGGTCGGGGGCTGGCTTAATGGTTAAGGTCCTTCTCTAATAGGCACAGGGTTCAATTCTCACCCTTGAAGGTAATTTGAATAGGCTTAAAATGGTCTGCAAGGGCAACTAACCCATTCACCTATAAGCCTGGTACTTACCTATAAGCCTATGTTGTAGTATTAGGCTGTAGCGGAAGCATTATCATCAGCAAATTACATATATAAATTCACCCATAAAGAAACAAGTAATCACATTTGAGTTGATGTGTCACCCTTACTCAAAATGGATAGGAATGCATGGCCTTCATGGGAAGACCACAGTATATGTAGTTATTTCAAGTCTAGCTGCAATGAACTTTAAGAACCCAACCAGTGACAAGTTTAGGATTTTGCATAACTCTTCTTTTAAAATACTCAACAAGTTCTTCAATGTTATGCTTCCACATGTGGGGAAGCAAGCATGGTTTCCAGGCACACCAATGGAGAGTGTTAATACCATGCCTGACATTAACCAACTCCCTGAGGTACTGAATGCCATAGATTGCACACATGTAGCAATAAACATTCCACCAGCCTATTAGAAGACTGCTGCTGTTGCCTTGACATATCTCTAGTACACTTCAGTATGACACTGGCACAGGTTTTAGAGCATGTTGCATTTTCCAAAATATGCTGGTGAGAAGTCAGGCAGTGCAGACTCAGGACAGTGGTGCAAACTTGACACCCTTGTAAATGATTAGCTCTGACGGTGCAATATCATTATTATCTGTCAAGAGATTTATGAAAAAGTAACAATCTGCAGTCACACAGTCCTCCCACCCCTTCTCGAGAGCAATAAGAGCAGTACAGAGCAATGCAGGTGAAGTGGCAGCATTTAGACTGGACCTAGGGACCCTGACTTGCACAATGTGACAGGTGCTATGTTACAGAGAACATATAGAACACACTGCTCATATTAGGTTGCTGTGGGCAGTGCATTGTTGAGCCATGGTTATCTTCAGATATTCCCACATTTACTATACAAGAGGGACAGCGGAATGGATCACACTTATCAACATATGCAGAGGTTTCATTGGCAGAATAACACATATCTGCCTACAAACATGGGGTGGGGGAATTTCACAGGATGAACAGACAAGGATCTTGAGCTGAATGGTATTCAGTGTGATGGAAAATTTCCTCCATGAATGGGGTTATGGAGGCACTATCTGGCCATGATCTGTGGCCACTGTGATGACTTGTACTCAAATTTGGATCCTCCATGACAATGATGGAATGTGGCCACATAGATGAGACATGGATGAGCAGAATGTGTGAGTCATTTTGCTGCCTACTTCAGGAAGCAGAAATGTCTAGTGGCCAGCCATGATTAGTTTCTGTCAGAAGTACTACCCTGAGTTTTACATATTTTCATCCCACTGTTTACTTATGGCAGAGTTTCAGTTTTGTCTCTACAGTCCACGTCTGTATTATCGATCTGTTCAGAAATCACCTGCACTGCATATCAATCCAGATGAGCCAGTGGCTGTGGAGCACAGAGTAAGCAGGTTGGGAGCGCTTTATCAAATGGGGATCCTTACTTCTCCCTATAGTCTGCCTGCATTGCTTGAGTGGTCTAGCTGCAGTAGGAGCAGGTATTGTGCGCTGTAGTGGAGACTGGGTAGTGGGCAAGTATATGACTAAGATATGCAGCCAGTAGGAACAGAATACAAATTCACTCACCCACCTGGCTCCTGTGTTCTGGCTACCACGGGTGGGTGTGGCCCATATCACAGAGCTTACACTAAAAGGAAGGCTCCCTATTGAAATGTCAGCACTTGAAATGCCTAGTGTTGAAAAGCAGAAAAAAAATACAGAAACCCCAGAGAAGAGTGAATCTTGAAAATTGCTCTTATATGCAAACTCCAAGATCATCATACCTCAGAGAAAAGGGAATATTCCAAGAAATGGCATCACAGGCTTAATATATGTAAATCTATTCCTTCTCTCATTCTGTCACCACATTTTGGGACTTGCTGTAATGGGTACCAACATTTCAAATGGTTACCTAAACAAACACAAATTATAAATTCATAGACTGCTACAGCTCATGTTCCATGATCCCAGAAAACAACAAAAGACTTCAAAATGTGTTTAACCAAAATATCCCTGCATAAAAATGACTTTTGATGCGCAATTTCAACTGAACATTGATTAACTGGATCACCTGTACCACAAAGTTTGCTTATGCGCTAGGATTTGTTGACTTACTGAACACTAACTTCTTTTTATAAAAAGTTAACCAGGCCACTAGAAGTCATACTATTCTCAACCTCATCCTGAGTAACATCAAAACATCACACCTACTTGCACTACTCCTATACTAGCTTCAGTTTTGGTCAAATTAATTCACAAACCAGTAATCTCTTCTTTTAGGGCATCTAACTCAACCACAATGAACCCTTCTGGGCTCAAGGATAAACCTATTAAACTCAAAAACAAGTATATGATGAGGTCTTGTAATCCAGCTGCAAGATTTCCAGTGTCCAGGTACCCACAGCTATCAATGATGTAAATTAATTTTACTCCCATCTAACAAATCATATAAATTCAGCCATTTCAATCAGGACCGAATTATCGGGGAATGTAAAAAATAAACCATCTTCATGAGAACATCACTGTTAATAAGATTGTTAATAATAATACAACAAAGAAAGAAAGAAAAGGAAAAAAAAGCTGATTAAAGAATAAGATAAATCAAAAAGTACCCACATTAATAAGACTATTAAAAAGGATGAGAAATAGTCTGAAAGTTATCATAAAGAAGATCAAAGAACATGAATTAAAACTAGAATCCAGAACCAAGGAAAAGCAGCAATCCTTGTTTATCTGCATTAGACACTTACGAAACAGCACACACCAATGTTCTGAATTAATTCATAATGGTATTACCCACTCTGACCTTAAAGATGCAGTTAATGTGCTTTCAGATGCATTTAGTGCCAGCGTCATACCAAGAAGAGGGATAGGAATTCCGCAGTTCCTGAACCCATTCTTCTTCCCTAGCTAATTATGGAACATGTGCTAGCTGTACTTTGTAAACCTAAAAGAACCACCCCTGTGGGTCTCGATAATACAACAGGTTGTTTCATCAATGGCATCTAATGCCGCTCTATCAACCCCTCTTAAAATGTTCAGTTTTAGTATTACCTCTTGGTATATCCCTGAGTTATGTAAATCGACTATTGCTATTCCACTCCATATCGGGTGCCCCACTGCCAGTCCTGGAAAATATAGAACCTTCACTCTATCAAGACTAATTTCCAAAGCCATGGAATATACTATGTCTGGTTTCATAAGCTCCGGAAAAAAACAATTCTTTTCAGTCTAGGCCCCTAACAATATGGTTTTGTCACATAGAGATCTGTCTACATAATTTAATAATTGTTTTAGAGAAAGTCACTAAAGCTATAGATGATGGCCTAAGTTCTGCACCTATATTTTGTCTGTTACAGGTTCCTTTATAAGGATTTACTCTAGCATTCCATGTTGTTACAGACTCTACCCTCCTTGATAAGCTACAACAGCACAAAACTAATGCCTTCACAACCATTTGAACTAAAAAGTCTTTCGGCTTTTCCCAGTTAGGGGTCGCCACAGTGGAACTCCCATCCGCTAATGATTGGCAGCGGATTTTTACAGTGCTGAATGGCCAACTCAACGCCCAACCTTCAAAGCCTTAAAATTCCATCAATATAAAAATAAAACTCATTGGAGAGTCTAATTTATTACTCAGTGGTTTCCCCCATATCTAAACTAATCTCACAATACATATAAAATAGTTCTCTTTCATCCTTACCCTCTTCTTTTCTTTCCATGTGAAAATGAGGCCCTATCCCCCCAAAAAAGCAATGCTGCCCTCCTCTTCTATCCTGCATACCTCTATGTTGCACTTTTGTACAGTTCCACTTTTTCTTGATTACTTGTGTACACCTTTCCTTCCCTTTTATGCATCTGACAAATATTGAAGCAGTGCAGCTGCAAACACTGTACAGATGCATAGCTTTCTGAGGAGTTTTGTATCACTCTGCAAAGAGATATGTGAGCATACACAGTCTCAATACTACCTTTAGCATATTATGTTTCAGATGTCTCATTCTGTAGGTTTACGGTTTCTGTTTCCATGAGGTCAGAGAATGGTCTGCTTAACCAATCCAAAGATATATTTTTGCACCTCAGGATATGTGTTTCTTTGCAGGTATGGGCTAGATGCAAAGATCATGTACAGATGCCTGTACTTACATAGACATGCCACTGCTCAATGACCATTCCTGAATCAGAGCTAGTTGCAGATAAGCACTGTCTGTCTCAGCTTTAATGTCTCCATAAATTGCCATGCAGTGCTGTTTAGATGTGCAAAGCTTGAACAGATGTGGAGCATATACCTATGATTTCACCAAATGAATGGCACTTCCACCAACTGTACTACAAACCCTGCATTAGCTCACAGTCCAACAACCCTGACCTGTTGCTATTAGGTAACTTAAATTTGAAAATCCATGCCCTAGTCCTCTTTTTTTGCCCTCTACTAGGTATATCAAATCATATCTTCCAGATCCTGTAGCATGGTATAGAGGGATACAGCAATGCAGGCATCCAAAATTAAACTAGAGGCTTGGGTGCCTGTAGGAAATGACAGGGGAGGATAGGAGTGAGCAGCTGCAGTCAGTTCATATTTCCTTGAGTAAAGGAGGTGCTTCTGGCTCATCACTTGGGTGGCACCTAGCAGGTGTATTACACATATAGATCATTACTATGTGAACATATGTTCCCTGTGTGGATGCATATAAGCACAGACAGCATGCTGGCATATTCTCTACAATCAGCTACATGGAAATGAAGCTCAGTGAGCTACAAAAATGAAGTGATTCTTCTAGTGGGAGATGTAGTTCAGACATTTGGTATGTCTGGAGAAGAACAAAATATATCTCATAAAGCTGTATCTAACAAATTGTTTACACACCAAAAACTAATAATAGGTTGAAAGATTATTAAGATACTACTCTGCAGGTTATAACAAACCCAGGTAGCAGTCCAGAACTGACATCAAAGCCTAAAATTCATAAGCATACCTACTCAGTCCCTTCAAATCAACATATCACATTCATCATTTTCAGATAACTAACATTTATTCACAGTGCCAACTCATTGTATGCCAGTGTTACTTACTCCTTTTTCTTTTCTATTTTGCCATATCTAGTCATCAACATATCTAACAGACTCAAAGTTCTACTTTCTATATGACCAATTACATCACTTCTCTAAACCTGACACTAGCCAATGCCATGGTATAGAGGGATAAAGCTCTGACTATAGTCCAGGTGACCTGGATTCAATTACTTGCTCCGGCATCTGAGGGGCTACAGGGAAGCATGGGCATGTCCATTTTGTGGGGATGAGGTGTGCTTGTGTGCACCCTGTGGTAGATATCCAGTATAGGGTTGCATAGTCCAGGAACTGTCAAGAGCATTGTCTGAATCAACAGAGAGGTGGGATGATATTTCACTGCTCACCACTGTATCTCCTTCCTCAGCCATTATGAGTGTGCATCAGGGGAAAAGGAAGTCAGAGCATAATACAAAATACACTTCTGGCAGCAATATGATGCAACAGCAGTATCCTTGATTTCCTCACTGGACCAGGATGTGGGACATGGCTAGCCTTGGAAAAGCTAAGGTCATTCCAGCAGACCTGTGATTGATGAGAGAGGTCCTGAGTATAAACTAATATTTAAATGTGGGAGCAAAAAAAATAACTCTCAGTACCTAATATCAAGTAACCTACCTTCATCCTTTTGATGTATAAAGCAAACTAATCTAACTGGCAGCCAGAAGTAAATTTTCCATATGCTGGTAAGATAAAATTCGTCTAATTTCAGAGATATTTCACCTAATTCTTATTTCTACTTTATGTGCTCAAACAGCACCCACATCCAGGCTAGGGCTGCCATGAACCACCAAAACTGAGTAATTAAACCTAGAATGTGAACCTGGCAATCTTTGGTTTAGCCTAGCCAAGATCTGTTCTACACTAAAATTCAAAGGAAGACTACCTATTTGCACTTAATGGTCTGTTATACTTGAACACTTATTTATTTTTTAATTCCTTGAACAGTCATAATATGTCAAATATCAACATATAATTTACTTAGTCAACCCATATAAACCTTCTTGAAGTAATGACATATGTATATAACAAATGTATTCCCTGAAATCAAGCTTGTTAAAAAAACTTCCTTGAAGAAGCACCCAGCATTAATAATAGTTCGTCATCTCTGAACAAGAAATTCACAAAGCCATTGTATAAAATGAATAAAATGACAGTAACCTTCCAAAAGGAACAAGCACTCCAAAAAAAAAAAAAAAAAAAAAAAAGAACCTCAAACTAGAATGTGAGTGAACAAACAAGGCTGAAAGAAATTAAACTGCTTTTAATACATAAAACTGGAAAACAGCAACCTTGTAGCCGGATAGCCAACTCTAACCAAAGGAATTGAAAATTCAAAGTAACTTCTTTAACGCAAAAGTTTTTATTCTTAAAAAGTAGCGTTTTCGCCGTGGCTCCTGCCTCAGCTTCATCAGAAGAAAATACAAATGGAAACAGCTAACAAAAACATTTAAATACTCTCATAGAGGAAGTGACAAAACAAACCTAATCATGTGAGCTTAATTAAAAACAATTACATAATTAAAAACAAACCAATAAGTACTTAACAAAAACTGTTTGTACTAAAATTAAGAATACATTCATTGTATGTTGTAAAAAATGTACTTTTAGTAATATAAAACCATTTTTCAAAAGAACCTATCAGTATTACTACACAAGAAGTCAGTAACATACTGTTCTTAAAGAAGAAGTCTGAAACATTTACCTAAAATAACTTTTCAGCTTCAATATACATGAAATATTGCAGTTCTCATTTAGGCCAACAGGTCTAAATGCATCTAGATTCAACTGCCAAGCTAATTCAGTACATTCAAGAATGGTTTCAACAGGACCACCCCTAATGTTAAAAGGTACCTGGTCAATACCCATAAATCTAAATGAGTGCCCTGGGTTATTATGTACATGTTTTGCTAAAGCATTCTCCAGCAGTGGTTTTTTTATTGCGTAAAGGTGTTGGTAAACTCTTTCTTTTAATTTGCGATTCGTTTTTCCTATATAAAACGATGGGCAACAGTTGCACAAAGCAATGTAGACCACCGATTTAGATTCGCAAGATATCCTATGGTTTATCTGGTACCTTATATTTCTAACAAAGAAAGAGTTACCTGTCGTTATAACTTTACACATATTACAATGGCCGCATTTAAATGAGCCTCTAGTCCTTGCTGTGACATGGGAATGTGATGTTCGTTGTAATATTTCTTTTAAATTATTACTTCTTCTGTATATAACAAAAGGACGTTCCCCTAACTTCTCAATAAGGTTAACTGAATTAATGACCAATGGCCAGTTTTTTAAAAATATTGCCCAAATATCATTGGAATTTAGATTATATTGAGTAATAAAACTCAAAGAAAAATTCCTAAAGGTAGTAGAAACATTTTGATTTATTGATTGATTGGCAGTAGCAAATTGGGCATCAATACCTTGATTCAACAAAGGTTTGTATATACCACTAACTCTCTTGGAATCAACCTCTAAAATGAGGTCATTTAGAAGCTCAATAGGATAACCTCGGTTTAAAAATAAATCCTTAAGGAACTGACACTCAGTTCTAAAGTCACTTAAAGTACTACACATTCTTCCTGCACGTACAAGCTGACCCTTAACTATGGATTTTTTCTGTTTGGGTGGATGTAAGCTAGTGTAGTGCAGGAAGGAGTTGCAGTATGTTGGCTTCCTAAAAATTTTTGAAGAATATACTCCTTCAGTAAAGTCTTTCGTTAGTCTCACATCTAAATAGTCTGTTTCAACAGTGGAGAAATTAAATGTAAATTTTAACCAATCCGTAGTGTTGTTTATGTAATCAACAAAAGACTGTGCCTCCGGTTCAGTTCCTTTAAACAGGATAAATATATCATCCAAGAATCTAGTGTAAGAACAGTATGTTACTGACTTCTTGTGTAGTAATACTGATAGGTTCTTTTGAAAAATGGTTTTATATTACTAAAAGTACATTTTTACAATATACAATGAATGTATTTTTAATTTTAGTACAAACAGTTTTTGTTAAGTACTTATTGGTTTGTTTTTAATTATGTAATTGTTTTTAATTAAGCTCACATGATTAGGTTTGTTTTGTCACTTCCTCTATGAGAGTATTTAAATGTTTTTGTTAGCTGTTTCCATTTGTATTTTCTTCTGATGAAGCTGAGGCAGGAGCCACGGCGAAAACGCTACTTTTTAAGAATAAAAACTTTTGCGTTAAAGAAGTTACTTTGAATTTTCAATTCCTTTGGTTAGAGTTGGCTATCCGGCTACAAGGTTGCTGTTTTCCAGTTTTTTGCACCAGTTTGTTTGCTTTTTTACTACAGCTTTTAATACATAAGAAATACACAAGAAATAATCAAAAGATTAAGAGCTATCATCCCACATGGGGGACTTCATCAGAATACCATTTTGAGAAAGTCACTTCCTTAAATACTACTTGTTCTCATATCAACCATATCCCAAAAGTGTTCTTTAAAAACAAATTAAAAAGACATACAGAATGCAAACATGGTTGCTACAGAAATATATCACCCCAACATCAATAATTTCAATAAATACAAGTAAATTAAAAATAAAAATAAAAATCCCCCTTTTTTATTCCTTTTAAAAAAACAGTATCCTTAAAGTATTTAAAGTGACCAATAAATAAAAATCAATAATAATAATTACAATAATTGATCCCATAGCTAAGAGGACATAAAATATAACTCATTATAAAATGTCATTCTCCTACTAATGAAAACTTGTATTATTTTATAATTGCTTACCTCTTAATTTAAATGCTAGTTGCAAAATTATACTATAATTTAACCCAGGATTGTGGCTGCATTCAGTCTAAGTTGACAAATTAATTCTTTATACTCTAGAATATTTTTTTGAATTACCACTCCCAGGGTTTCTTTCCACAACATCAATAATACCGAAATAAAAATTTGTTATATTTGCCACATGTTCCCACGTCTAGCAAGAGTGTTTTTGAGATTCATTCTACTGATGACCTAGTTATGCTCATATATCCTTCTTCTCAACCTCCTTTCTGTTTTACCTATTTAAAAACTGTTACACCCAGAGCATTTAGCCATATATAATGCCTGATGACCCACAATCACCATTCTTAAAAAACAGTCAAGAATTCAAACCAGTATTTAATGTGAAAATAATTTCTTCTAATATAAAAGGACACTGCCTACAAGAACCACACCTAACAGTACTCTTCTTTAACTTTTCACATTTCTTCGAGCTTGGTCCTTGCAATATTTTTTTAATTAAATAATGTTTTATTAATAAAAATGGGTTCATTACCAACAATTCTAAAACATTCTTCACTGCCTCTCAGGAATTTCTTTTTCCTTTTTATAATATTATTAATATCACCAGAATTCTAATTATAAGCCAGCATTCAAACCCTTTCAAAATGTACACTTTGAGGAAATCTCTTTGGAGGTTCTTTCACAACCACTTTCAGAACTTCTCCCAAAAGTGGTTTGAATTTAGTTCCCCATGAACCACTTACTAAAGTAATAACATCCTGAACCATTGATTGTGGATATCCCCTTTCTACAAACATCTTTTTTTTTAATGTATTCATCTCCCCTTCCAAATCACTTAAATAAGAAGCCATCATGGCCACCCTAACACATTGTCTCCCAACCTGTTTTTTTTCTGGAACATGAAGGGGCACAAACTTGTAAAATGTAAAAAAAGAATACTGATCATCGGTTTTCTATAAATTTTCATTTTAAAATCCAAATGTGTTTGTTCCATATTAACTTCAAAATAATTAATAGTATATTTATTGTAACTAAAATAAAATTTAAAAATATCATGGAATCATGTAAATATAAATAAACTCCTTAGGTTTGTCATCAGGGCCATTCAATAAATAAATATATTGTCTAAAAACCTCAGCTATAACTTCATAAACTTAAAATAGAAAACAATCTTACATTTCTCCCAAGCCAGTAACATAGCATTAGCATAAATGGAGGCACATGCAGCACCTATTACAACCCCTTTCACTTTTATGAACACCTCACCTTCAAAGTTAATAAAATTATTTTCAAGTACCATTTCTACTAAACCCTATAGAAGTCTCAAATTTTCATTTGTTAAAAATTCACATTCTATCAATGTGTCTAAGAAAAATGATAATCCCTCTCCCACTGGGATAGAATTAAAATAGTTAAAAAAATAATTATCTGATCCCAAATATCAGGGATAAATCTCCCCCAAAAATCTCAGAAATACTTTAATAAGTGTGATTCCTGCCTATAAATAGACTTGAACATTTTATTTATTTAAATACCTAATGGGTGAGTCTTAGAACTATTAGCAGAAATGAGTGGTCTATGGGGGGGGGGGGTTGTCTACATTTTTATGAACTATTGGAATCCCAAACATGCTGGGCATGTATGGATTCTCTACCCTTAAAATGTATATAAATCTAAAGTTATTTTATTATCCATTAAAAGTTCTTCCAAATAAAGACCTATTTGCCTGTAAGCTATGTTGACTTCATTCATTGATACAATATTATATAATTCTGAATTGTACAAGATATTAAACATACTACTCATATAATCTCTAGTATCACCAACACACCCACCCTTGTCTGATTTCATAACTGTAATAGATCTAACTTTGATTAATATGTCCAAAAGTTCAAATTCTTCTTTATTCAAATAAAGTTTTCTTTTCTTACTTCTGTTATTAAATAATTTATAGATATCATTCATGCAAGCTTTTTCAAAAGATGTTAATATTGGATGGGGGGGGTTAAACATACTCTTTCTCCTCAAAGTGCCATCAATAACCCTTCCATTTATTGTTCCAGCTTCTTTTCCCAAAACATAATGCCAAATTCAACTTCCTAACAAATAACTTAAGTTCCAAAATCATATCTGCAATATCTAACTGCTTAACTGGTATACATTTCAAAGCTTTTTCAAACATGGTAAAAACCAGAAGTAATAACTAAGTCATTATACTTAAAGATATTAAACTCATTCTATGTTAATAAAATTCTTCCATGCTTACATTCTATAACCCTATTCAAAAATTAATTATTTTCTTTCCCCCTGTAATTGATGTTCATGTTTCTTCTTCCTCTATTCCCTGTTGTTTCGTAATACCCTCTTGTGTACCCATTGTTTGGCCCTCTGTCTCTGAATTTCACCTATTGATTTGTCAACCTTTACAACCTTTGGAGGGGAAAATCCTGCATGTTATCAATACGATGTGGTCTTTCATTGGAGTATCCTATGCCTCTTTGCTTCCAATATCTTCGGATATCCACTTCCCAACCTTCCTCCCAATTATTAGTATTTGTGTTATAAGTAATATTTATATTCTAGCATTCAGTGACAACCCCCTCATGAGCTTCCTTCTTACTATATTGGTCAGTGTCCCTCTGTAATTTCTTATACTTTCTTTTGAAAATGACATCACATTTGTTATCTCTTCTTGAAAAAACATTGAAAAACATAGAATGATAAATATCAAAAAGCAAATTCTTTTGAATAAGCTTGTTTAACCATTCAAATCTGTTAATACATTATGAATGTATTATTCCATTTGATAATTAATACAGTCAGTTTGAATCCATGCTGATCAAATAAATTCACAAAGTCAAAAAGCATTGGATCTGAACTATTCAAACTCTTAAGCCCTGAAGTACTATCCTTCTTTGCAAACATTCTTTAAAACATGTTTTATCTAATTGCAACACTCTTACTTTCAAAAGTTTTTTTTTTTCAAAATCATATATCGAGTCTTTTAAGATTACAAAATTAGTACCACTATCAAGGGGACATAAACTGCATATATCCAGGAAAGAAATCGTCTTCCGAATCCAGTCATTTAACAGAATTGGATTATGAAAATTGTTTTCCAATGGAATGCCACTGCCAGCATGAAATCTAAAATTATCATTGAAACAAGCTCTAAAACGTCCATTATTTTCCTCATTCGATGAGTTACCTGCTATAGCCAAAGTATAACAAGTATTTAGTTCAGTGCCTTTATTATAAATGGCTCCATTCTCATTTGGATGTTATTTCTCAAACAATCCAAATCTAATGAATGCTTCATTCTGTCAATCTGTTGCCCTACCACTTCAGTTAAACCATCAGAAGAGCGTATACTCCTGTAGGGAATGTAGTCTGTTCCACAATGAATTGTTTTACTACCAGCCCCTACAGATATGAAGAGTAAATCATTACTTTGCATCCTCCAAAAGGGGCAACTTCCTTGTGAGTTATAACAGTTACCAGATCAGGTAACGTTTGAAACATTTGAAAAGTTTAATTAATCTGGTGAGCTTTGCTTTAAGGGCATCCACTTCCGGAACCACCGGAATTAAAATTAAAACAGAAAACAACTCCTGTGAACATTCCCCTGCTGCTCCATCATAAAAAAAAATCAGCTATGGTCTATTCAAAACCCATAAGCCTAGCCCAGTTTTCCTGAAAGAATAATGATATCCTGTATCCAAACAGGACACTGAGAGCCAGGCGTTTATAAGCTACCTCTGTCCACATGCTCAGTGTAAATTTTCTATTCCATACCCACTGATCAAGGTTGTGCTTAAATTGGGTAATAGGCAAACTCAGCTTTACATGGATGGCAAGCCTGTTCCACAGGAAGGGCAGTCTTTGGGACACACATTTGTCTCACTATCATGCTCTGTTTAATTCATCATTGTCAATCCCATTTTCTCCTATTTTTCAACACGGGGTTGGGGTGTCATGTTAACTGTTGCCATCTCTCCCGATTCAGTGTTATACTCCTGCCTTCTTCAACACTCATGCTTGACTGCCATATATCTTCTCTCACACAGTCCATCCACTACTTTGCTGGGTACCCTCATTTCCTCTTACCTTCTTCCTGTCTGTCCTGTCTGCCCCAAATTTTCTTCACCAGATTGTCTTCTGCTTTTCTACACTTGTACCCAAACCACTGTGATCTGCTCTCTTTGATCTTTTCTGCAACTGGAGCTAATTTAGATTCTGCTCTTATGTCCTCATTTCTTTATCTGTTTCACAGTGTGCATCCTACCACCCATCTCAGGGACTTCATTTCCATCACTTCTAACTTCCTCAGCTGTTCTGCCTTTACTACCTAGGTTTCTGTGCCATACAGTAGTACTGGTCACACCACTGTTTGGTACACCTTGCTTTTTAGTTTCTTTGGCATTCTTCTGCCATATTCTACAACTGACACTCTATGCCAGTTGGTTGAAGCCACTCTGATTCTAGCTTTGACCTCTTCATTTAGACTTTCCTTCTCCTTAACCAGCCTTCCCAGATACTTGAAGCTATTAAACTGTTCCACTGTTTTCCCTTCTATCTCAATTATCAGCTTCTTCTGATTTCCCCTGTTTGCTGCTATTATCACTGTCTTATTTGTACTTAGTTTCAGCCCATGTGCCTTCAATTTTCCATTCCATTCCCCTATTGTTGTTGGAGTTCTTCTCGGAGTATGAATTCAATGCTACATTGTTTGCACACAGCAACTTTGTTGCTCTGTTGCCTCTGACCTGTTTGCTGATGTAGTCTATCAACAATATGAACAGCAGTGGGATCACAACTGAACCCTGATGTACACCTACTCCCACTGGGAGCCCCTCTGTGAAGTCAAACACTATTTGTATTTGAGTCATTGAGTCCTTGTACATTTCCTGCACTAATTCTACCAATGTTTCTGGGACATCAAACGAAATCAGCTTTCTTGGGACCTTGTCATATGCTTTCTCCAAGTCTAGGAATACCCAGTTGGACTCTTTTATCATCTTTAGCTTCTTCTCAGCTATCTGTCTCAGTGCAAACATTGGGTCAGTTGTGCTGCATCCTGATCTGAATCCAAACTGCTCATCTCCCATCTTATTTTCTATTACTCTGCATAAAGGTTTATCAGTTACCTTATCCAGAACTTTCATGCAATATGACAGGAGTTTGATACCTCTGTACTGCTCACAGTTGAGTATGTCCCCTTTGTTCTTGTACACTAGCATGAGTATGCTTATTCTCCAGTCATATGGGATATGCGTTTCTCTCAACACTGCTATGAGTACCCTCAGGAGTCATTTTTCTCCTATCTCACCCAGCATCTTTATCATATTTGCTGTTACCTCATCTGAGCCTGCTGCTTTCCCTGACTTAATTTTCTTTAGTGCTATTCTTACTTCTTCTAGGGTGGACTCCTGTGCTTCTGTCATTTTAGGCTGTATCTGGGGCAGTATAGCTTCTGTGTTTTTTTTTTTATTTAGAAGCTGCAAGAATTACTTGTTCCATCTGCCTTTGATGCCCCGTGGACTGGTGAGCAGATTGTTACTAGCATCCCTTATGAAGGGTGTCTGACTATCTTTATCTTTCTGTCTTTGCCTTGCAACCTGATATAGTTTCTTTGTGCCACCTACTGAGTCACTTTCCAGAAGCTGGTAGACCACCTCTGATGCCCTATTCTTTGCTATTGCAACTCCTTTCTTTGCTTCTTTGTTAGCCAACCAGCATTCCTTCTTAGCCTAGTCTGTCTTTTCTATCTCCCCCTTTTTCCTGAACTCTTTCTTTCTTGTGATGACTTTCTGACTTCTGCATTTCACCACCAGCATTTCTTAGGTACCTTATTTCCATACCTGGCTCAGCCACATATCTGTTCTGTATTCTTCATACATGCTGTTTTGACATGCTGCCATTTTTCTTCACTTCCACCTATTTCCTCCTCTTCTTTCTGCTAGAGCCCTGAATAACCCTTTTAACTGTTGTACTTTCTCTCCAGTCAACTTCCAAATCTTCAGCCTGTTCTCTGTTAACCTTAGAGCCTTCTCTGACAATTGGCACCTGATTGTGGCAACAAGTGGTTTATGCCATGGGCTGACAGTTTCACTGGGAATGACTTTGCAATCACTGATTCTATATCATTTATTCTACCCCAGTGCCCTTTCCTTACTAGGAGGAAGTCTACCTGAATTGATTGTTGACCACTCTTGTATGTGATATTATGACTGTCTCTTTTTCTGAACCATGTGTTGGCTACTATCAAGCCATTTGCAGACAGAAGTCTAGAATGGCCTTTCTTTTTATTCCTGTTGCCCAATCCACATGGACCCAGGAAGTTCTCATATCCTGTTCTGTCTGTCCCAATATGTGCATTCATATCACACAGACTGAAATTAGTGTAAGAAGCCTTTATGCTGTAAGTCCTGTGACTGCTGTATGAATGCACACCCTTTTCCTCACTATCACAACCCTGCTGTGGGGCATAGGCTGAGATTATGAGTGCTGCCCTAGCATTACACTAGAGTCTGGATTGCCATGAATCTGTCATTAATTCTGATAAACTCCCTCACTGCCTTCTGAAGTCTGTCTCTCACTACAGTTCTGACACCACCCTGTCCTCCTCCTGAGTAGTAAGGATCCAAGCCAAGTGGCTTTGCTGCACTGGCAGCTGGGCAATGCAACTGGATACCAGGTAACCCAGGCTAGGCAGCTGGAAACTGGACACTGACCAGCCAGCAGCTTAGAGCTGCTGGGCTTTATGGAGACCACACACAGGCCAAAAGGGGCACATACATCCCTCCCACCATTAGCACGGGTCCCTGGTATAGGTTCTCAACCCACTTATCACCAGTAACTACCCCTGCCCAATTAGTCAACATGACTGAATCACCTGGATCCATATTTTACACCAGCAAATGTCTAGCCCTACATGCAGTCTGTGATCCATGTTCTCCTTTCTTGAGGATACTATGCACCACAGCAGATGTCCAAAATGCCGAAAACAACTACAAAACATAGATCAATATATACAACAAAGAACATCCAGAGCCCAATAAATGTAACAAAAAAAATATTAAAGCCACTAGCACCTTGGCAATACCACCTTCAATGGAGTTAAAATTACACCATAGTACAAAAATTTATATAGACCCCTATAATTATCAAATCAGCCTCTTTAATCAATTATAACATCTTGCTAACAACATCATAGCTTGAAGTTACATACATAACAGCTTGAAGTTATGGGAAAGAGTGGTAGAAGCTACGTTAAGAAGGCAGGTGATGATTAGTGATCAGCAGTATGGTTTCATGCCAGGAAAGAGCACTACAGATGCAATATTTGCTCTGAGAGTGTTGTTGGAGAAATACAGAGAAGGTCAGAAGGAGTTGCATTGTGTCTTTGTGGACTTAGTGAAAGCATATGACAGGGTGCCTAGAGAGGAGTTGTGGTATTGTATGAGGAAGTCGGGAGTGGCAGAGAAGTATGTAAGAGTGATACAGAATATGTACGAAGGTAGTGTGACATTAGTGAGGACTGCGGTGGGACTGACAGATATGTTTAAGGTAGAGGTGGGATTACATGAAGGATCAGCTCTGAGCCCTTTCTTATTTGCAGTGGTGATGGACAGGTTGACAGATGAGATTAGACAGGAGGCCCCGTGGACTATGATGTTTGCAGATGACATTGTGATATGTAGTGAAAGTAGGAACCAGGTTGAGGAGACCCTGGAGAGGTGGAGATATGCTTTAGAGAGGAGAGGGATGAAGGTCAGCAGGGCTAAAACAGAATATATGTGTGTAAATGAGAGGGAGGGTAGAGGAATGGTGAGGATGCAGGGAGTAGAGTTGATAAAGGTGGGTGAGTTTAAGTACTTGGGATCAACAGTTCAGAGTAATGGTGAGTGTGGAAAAGAGGTGAAGAAGAGAGTACAGGCAGGGTGGAATGGGTGGAGAAGAGTGTCAGGCGTGATTTGTGACAGACGGGTACCAATAAGAGTGAAAGGGAAGGTCTACAAGAGGGTAGTGAGACCAGCTATGTTATATGGGTTGGAGATGGTAGCATTGACGAAAAGGCAGGAGTTAGAGCTGAATGTGGCAGAGTTAAAGATGTTAAGATTTGCACTGGGTGTGACTAGGATGGACAGGATTAGGAATCAGTATATTAGAGGGTCAGCTCAGGTTGGACAGTTTGGAGACAAAGCAAGAGAGGCAAGATTGCATTGGTTTGGACATGTGCTGAGGAGGGATGCTGGATATATTGGGAAAAGGATGCTAAGGATGGAGCTGCCAGGTAAGAGGAAAAGAGGAAGGCCTAAGATAAGGTTTATGGATGTGGTATGAGAGGACATGCAGGTGGTTGGTGTGAAAGAGCATGATACAGAGGACAGGAAGAAATGGAAACAGATGATCCGCTGTGGCGACCCCTAACGGGAACAGCCGAAAGAAGATGATGATGAACATCTCTAATTAAATTAAAACTTTCCAATTACATTCCACATTAATACCAGCAGGGGTCAATGTACCATATTTAAGAATAAACAGGGTTTCTTTATATAAAAGTTTTTTCTTAATCCCTATACAACTCTCACATAAAATAACTTGCTGCAAATCTGTACCCTGAAAGTCCTCTGGATTACCATTATGATATTGTTTAAAATGCATGGCAAGAGGTCTTTCAAATTTTCCATTTTTTATATCCCCCACATTTTCTTGCAACCTTAACTTGAAAGCCCTCTTGCTTTCACCAATATAAAACATATTACAAGTACACATCAAAGCACATACAATCGATTCTGTATCACAACCAAACAATTCACACATTCACTCTAAAATATATTTCATTGATTCTATCCAACGTCCAAGCTACAAACTTACAAGTAATACATTTGCCACATGGAAAAGTTCCCAACATAATGGGATTCCTATTTATTCTACTAATAGGAACTATAAAGTTGCTGTGCACTATGATATTTTTAATATTTCATCCTCTACGGAAGAAGAACATAGGATTCCTACATAGCTTATTAGAAAATTCTTTAAATTTGAATAGAATGCCCCAGTAATAATTAATAATTTTCACTACCTGCTCAACTAACAAATCATAAGTGATGACTATATACATTTTTGCTATTTCTTCTCAATCCCCTCTATATTCACTTCCAAATTACCATCATACCTATTCTCAGCAAATCTGGTATTTATGTTTAACTCTCTGTAAAGAATCAATCACAGAATCTTTATTATAGCCTCTCTCCATGAACATTTTAGCTGTTTTATCTAATTCCTATTCTTCTTCAATACTATTATTACATAATCTCTTTAAACATAGCACCTCATGATATGGCAATGCCTTAAGCAAATAGGGGGGGGGGGGGTGGCAAATACTGACATCCAAAAATCAGATGCCATCCTCAGACGTCCTACATATCCTGCTTTAAACTGCATCATTAATTCCCCCTTCTAGATATAAGTCCAAAAATGTCACTTTTTTCCCATATTGGAGACCATCAAATTGTAAACCAAACCTGTTTCTCTGCAGATCATGAAAACATTTTCAACCTTCTCTTCACCCCCACTACACACAAAAGTTAAATTGTCTATGTACCTATAAGATTTCATAACATACTTTTAATAAGATCATGACTATACAAATAATCAACTTCAATCAAGCCCATCATAATGTTAGCATACATGAGGGCAAAAGGTGCCCCATCGCTGTTCCCTACAACTGATGGCATAATTCCCCATTAAACTCAAAATAATTATTCCTCAAATTATAATCAATTAATTCAATTACATAATATGCCAATGGACTATTACCTATAGCAAATTCCAATGCTTCAATTCCAAACTGGTGTTGTATACTAGCATAAAGACTTTTAACATCAGTTGTTAACCTATACATGTTGTCCTTTCATTCCAGATCTAATACCTTGCTTAAAAATCAAAAATGTCTTGTATATAAGAAGAGTGTTTCTTAACTATAAGCAAAAGACAATTATGTAAAAAAAAAGTCCCAAGCTTATTAAGAAAATAATTGCATGCAGGTACTATAGGTCATTCGGGGAGGGGGGGGGGGTCCCCTAATACTTTTATGAATTTTGGGGAGGCAATAAAAATAGCCATTTTGCATCCTTCCACATTAATTTTTTTATTAACATTTTCTTGGGAGAGATAAAACAGCCTAAGCCCCTTTCTTAACAATTCTTGATACTTTTTTAGGGCTTCTGGTTATATCCCATACTACTTTTTTATATGTGTTACTATCTTCCAAATGACCATAACACATTTTCAAATACTGCTTAAAATGTAAGATCAGTATTTTGTTTGAAAATTAGTTCTCCTTTCTTATTCAAATTCTGTAGGGCTTTCCATTCTAGTTTGGTCAAATTACATTCTATTTTATCTTTATTTTTATAAATTCCCTAAAAGCAGAGTCTATTACAAAATTAAGCATTGAGGAAAATTGTTGCACTCCATCATGAACAAAAGGTGGAATAAACTGCATTTTTTACATTACACTAAGGTATCTAACTTACAATAAGCATTAACTACCCCACCCCCTTCAAGATCAGAAACACAGGAATAAAAACTTAATTCCATTTCCTCTTGTTTTATACTTAAATTATTTGAAACATTTAAATCATAATTATGCAAAAAAAATGCAAAAGATGTAACTTTCTGACAAGGCAAAAAATATCCTTTTTGATCGTGTGTAATCTAGGCATGACTGTAGGACTAAATTTCGAACCACAGTTGAGCACTGCTAACTCACAGTCATATAATACATACCTCGAGACATTAACACCATATTTATCCATTAATGAACAATCATTAGAAATGACATTGTTAGCAACATAAGCAGTCTTACAGTCAATTCCACTTAACTCGTTTATACCTTTGTTGTTGCTGGCACTATCCTTCATGAGTATACCTGTTGCTGGATTCATTGGCATTTCTCAACTGTTTTCTCCCATTCTCTTCCATTTTCCTCCCTTTCTGAAATGTTTTGTTCATATAATTTGAGTCTTGGACCGCTGGTAATACTGGATAAGCCAAATAATCACTCCCACATTTGGAAGAAGCCTCAGTACGATCTGACCATGCTCCCAATTCACCATGTTGCTTAAACTTTTCTTCCGGTTTAGAGAACCAGACATATCCTCACTTCTTCTTCTTATTGGTTCTTCAGAAATATGCAGAACCATTGTTATAATCTTTTATGTCTCTTTGCAATTTTTGTTTTTTGTGGCCAATAGTTGTTTTTCTAAATCTGCAAGTTTAGCATTAATATCACGCAAACACTATTTCACTCAGGCACATACCTCACAAGTGTACCTCATTACGAGGAACGTACCTCATTTGGGGTCTTAAAAAGTTCACGTTCCTCAACGTTCCTCAAAGTTCCACATTGAAAGACTCTGTCACACATTCAGTGTTATGAATTTTTTTAAGTGAAATCCATTGTAAATAGAAATGAATCATATTAATTCATTAGAATATCTTTATAAGTAAAATCAGCATATTTTAACCATCCTATGACCTTCCTATTTGAAGTTGTTAGTAAGTCATTAGTATGTGTTCCAGATTTTGCCCATTTGTTCCACATTATGAGGGCTAGTTTTCCTCATTTTAGAGATGGAAGGTTGAGAGCTATGCTCAAGCAACACTTAAAGAAGCTGAAATGGACTCACAGACAGTTGAAATTTCAACTTTAAGATTCCGTTGTTTCAACTTGTCCATTTCCAACAAAATGTATCAGGAAACAGAAGGAGTCACCACGTATAAATCAATACCTCCGTTTGTAGCAGACAAGAATAAAATTTATTGTAAGATAAAATAAGCGCTTTCGCATAGACAAGCTATGCTTCTTCAGATCAGATTACAATTATAAGTAAAAGCTTTTTCTTTTTATATACATGAATGAAACATTTTTGGCGGGCTTTTCAATTGCTTCAATTAATCAATAGTAAATCAATTAAAGAATTAAAGAAGTTTCCAGAGTTTCCAACATTTAAAGTGCTCATGACATTCTTAATACATAAAAAGTATTTATATAACATAATATCAAACATTTGCAGAAGACCTGTATAGCTGCTAGTGCAGAAATTGTATGACATTTTCAAATAAAAGTTGTAAGCGGTGCAGTGTATCTTTCCCGTCTCAAAGTAAACAATTACAGTTTTCCTTATATACGGGAGATGGCGGCCAGCAAGATTTTATTCAGTAAAACATAACAATATGCAAAGTATCTAATTTATAGAGTGCATATATCATAACCAAACAATATTTAGGATTGTTTAAACATGGTGGCAGTGATCATGAAGCCTCCTATCATAGCTCAACATTCCTGTCAAATCTCAGGGTAACATGCTCGTATGAAACGAGTATGCGCCAAATATATAAAATAAACCTTTTATTGTGTGACATTTTCAAACAAAAATTGTAGGCGATACAGTGTATCCTTCCCGTCTCAAAGTAAAACAATTACAGTTCTCCTTATGTACGGGAAATGACAGCCAGCAAGATTTCATTCAGTAGACCATGGCAATATGCAGGATATCTAACTTATAGAGTGCATGTATCATAGTCGAGCACTATATAGAATTATTTAAACATAGTGACAACGATCATGAAACCTCCTATCATGGCTCATCATTCTTGTCAAGTTTCAGAGTATCCTACTGTGTGAAAACGAGTGCGCCAAATATATGGAATAAAACCTTATATTATATGTGTTTTATAACCAAATATATTAACTTACTCATAGGCATGAAATTCTATATTGTAAAGTTCTGTTATAAATCATCAGAGAACTTATTATGGAACTTAGTACTGTAGCATATCCAAAATATATGTGTTTAAAGTAAAAAATGTATATATTTAAAGTAGAAAACGAGTCCGTTATAATGACGCCTTATATATAAACTAAAGCTAAAGACTAGGGGGCAAGCTGTAAGAGATGACCTCTATCAAAAAGACCTCACATCAAACTTGTAGAGGTGTCACATTTAATATATATCATGATGCAGCAAGGTTAATAGTAACTTATGTAAATACCCAAAATGTTAAGAGTCATGAAATAAAATAAGATATATTAAGCCCAACCGATGAATTATAGTATGTCAAGGCTTAATTGATAATGTAGATCCTGACGATAAAATAGTCATATGATATATAATATAAATATGACATCTAAATTCAACATTGAAAATTGATGAAAATTAATAGAGATTAATAAAAACTAATAAAAATTCACTTCAATGAAAACTCAGTAATAACTGAATAAAGATTAAATTAAAATATAAAATTAACTGAGGCTGCCTCAAAATGGGACTTACTATTATAAAGGTCTATTATTTAATATTGGTTTTATAGACACAAATTGGTTTATCCCAGGGTTAACATGTGCTTTCAATAAAAGTATCCATTTTAATTCCATGCAGGCCAAATGGTTAATATTATCTCCTCCCCTGGCGTTGTCTCTCAGCACTTGTAGTACTTTAAAATGTGAGTTGAACTCATTAACATGTTTTGCAAGTGCACTTTGCTCATTCTTCTTCCTGATGTCGTAGAGATGATTATACACTCTGTCTCTGAGTCTCCTCTTAGTGAGACCTACATAGAATGCTGGACAGCATTCACATGTGGCGAGGTATACAAGATTGGTACTGTCACAGCTATAAAGATTACTTGGTTTGAAAACATATAAACCTTGAGGATGTTCAAAGGTTTGTTTCCTTGAAATATGTGGACACATATGGCAATTGCCACATGGGAAAGTCCCTGTCTTAGATGGAATCATCTCCTTGATGGTGGTATTATATTTATCATTACACAAAATTTGTTTGAGGTTACTACAATTTCTATAACTAAAGGTGGGGTATGTACCAACTATGTGTGTAGTATATGGATCCATGTTTAATACATTCCAGTTCTTCTTGATAATTTTTTGAATATTTGACACATCACTCGTATATTTCAACAAGAATGGCATTTTTTCTGTCTGCCCTTGCTTTCTGTTTTTACGATAAAAAGACTGATAGAAACCTTGTGCCGGAATATGGGTAGTCAATGAAGTGCCTAATACATGCTGTTTGCAGTCCCTGATGAGATTATTGTTATATCCTCTGTCTTTAAACAACTGCTCTAACTGTGCAACTTCATGCAAACATTCAGATTCATTTGTACAGATTCCGGATACTCTATTGAGTTGACTAATGACTATTCCTGGGAAGGTATGTCTAGGATGCATGCTTTCAAACTTTAATAAAGAGTTCTTCCAAGTTGGTTTTCTATAGAGTGAAGTGCTAATTTGCCTATCTGTATTGAACCTTAAAGCTAGGTCCAAAAAGCTGATCTCTGAGCCCGAGGTTTCAATTGTAAATCTAAGAAAGGGACTCGTGGTTTCTATGTCTTTTATAAACTTAATACAGTCATTCTGACTACCTTCCCAGATGAGAAGTACATCATCTACAAACCTTTTGTAGAGTTTGACATTACTAAATAGAGTATGATTAAATAGGAACTTGCTTTCCCATTCAAAAACTACAAGGTTTGCATAACTGTTAGCGCAGGGGGTGCCCATGGCAACCCCCCACTTCTGTAGATAAAATTTATCTTTGAACATAAAAATGTTGTTATTGAGGACTATCTCAAGCAAATAATTAATCAGAATCTGTCTGTTCTTACTATATTGAGAATTGGTAAGTAATAAATCATTTATGGCTTGCTGTCCTAACTCATTCGGTATGCATGTAAACAAGTTGACTACATCCATTGTTACTTGTAGATAGTTGGAGACATCTTTATCAAGTTTAAAGTCTATCAGAAACTGAATCAGTTGGTAAGAATCTGACAGTATATTGGGAATTGCATCTACCATTGGTCTTAACATACGTTCTAAAAAGGATGAGATGGTGTATGTGCACCATCTTTCACTGGCTACAATAGGTCTCATCGGCACAGGTGTAACATTTTTATGTATTTTGGGCAGGCCTTTTATAACCGGAACCACAGGAAATTCAATCATGAAATACTCATAGATCTCACAGCTAATTTGCCCACAAAGTAAGAGGTCATACAGGTCTGCCTGTATTCTTTTAATTATATTGTTAACAAAAGCCTTAGACACTAAGGAATATGTGTCACTGTCAGCAAGCATAGATGTCATGGTAGTGACATATTCAGTAGTATTGAGCAGTACTACCGCCCCACCCTTATCTGCAGGTTTGATAGTTATAGTTGGATCCCTTTTTAATTGATTAAGGGATCTTTGTTCCTGTTTTGTCAAGTTAAAAAAATTGCACCTTTTATGATTTCTGGCAAAATAATCATAAATATCTTGTTCACACAATTTGGAAAAACATTTTATTTTTTTATTAGTTTTTATTAATCTCTATTAATTTTCATCAATTTTCAATGTTGAATTTAGATGTCATATTTATATTATATATCATATGACTATTTTATCGTCAGGATCTACATTATCAATTAAGCCTTGACATACTATAATTCATCGGTTGGGCTTAATATATCTTATTTTATTTCATGACTCTTAACATTTTGGGTATTTACATAAGTTACTATTAACCTTGCTGCATCATGATATATATTAAATGTGACACCTCTACAAGTTTGATGTGAGGTCTTTTTGATAGAGGTCATCTCTTACAGCTTGCCCCCTAGTCTTTAGCTTTAGTTTATATATAAGGCGTCATTATAACGGACTCGTTTTCTACTTTAAATATATACATTTTTTACTTTAAACACATATATTTTGGATATGCTACAGTACTAAGTTCCATAATAAGTTCTCTGATGATTTATAACAGAACTTTACAATATAGAATTTCATGCCTATGAGTAAGTTAATATATTTGGTTATAAAACACATATAATATAAGGTTTTTATTCCATATATTTGGCGCACACTCGTTTTTCACACGAGTAGGATACTCTGAAACTTGACAAGAATGATGAGCCATGATAGGAGGTTTCATGATCGTTGTCACTATGTTTAAATAATTCTATATAGTGCTCGACTATGATACATGCACTCTATAAGTTAGATATCCTGCATATTGCCATGGTCTACTGAATGAAATCTTGCTGGCTGTCATTTCCCGTACATAAGGAGAACTGTAATTGTTTTACTTTGAGACGGGAAGGATACACTGTATCGCCTACAATTTTTGTTTGAAAATGTCACACAATAAAAGGTTTATTTTATATATTTGGCGCATACTCGTTTCATACGAGCATGTTACCCTGAGATTTGACAGGAATGTTGAGCTATGATAGGAGGCTTCATGATCACTGCCACCATGTTTAAACAATCCTAAATATTGTTTGGTTATGATATATGCACTCTATAAATTAGATACTTTGCATATTACTATGTTTTACTGAATAAAATCTTGCTGGCCGCCATCTCCCGTATATAAGGAAAACTGTAATTGTTTACTTTGAGACGGGAAAGATACACTGCACCGCTTACAACTTTATTTGAAAATGTCATACGATTTCTGCACTAGCAGCTATACAGGTCTTCTGCAAATGTTTGATATTATGTTATATAAATACTTTTTATGTATTAAGAATGTCATGAGCACTTTAAATGTTGGAAACTCTGGAAATTTCTTTAATTCTTTAATTGATTTACTATTGATTAATTGAAGCAATTGAAAAGCCCGCCAAAAATGTTTCATTCATGTATATAAAAAGAAAAAGCTTTTACTTATAATTGTAATCTGATCTGAAGAAGCATAGCTTGTCTATGCGAAAGCGCTTATTTTATCTTACAATAAATTTTATTCTTGTCTGCTACAAACGGAGGTATTGATTTATACGTGGTGACTCCTTCTGTTTCCTGATACATTTTACCTGCTTCACAACTGTCGGAAGGTGTCTTTGAGTACCAACAGCAGTTTTTATCTATAAACATTTCCAACAAAATATTACTCCACTATGGAACAGCAGTGAGCTGCAGCCACCCATCTCATCTGGAATCTTTTGTCATTCTCATCATTAGGGTCAAAGGTAGTAGATGGACTTTTAAAAGCTCTTAGACTGCTCAGAGTAATGTCTAATTCAGGGTACTGTTGCAAACTTAAAAGGTTAAAGTGTACCGTAATTTCCTTACACATAAATCGTTCCACTTTGTTGTATAATTCTTGCATCACAGTAGATAAAAACCCATTCGCCTGTTGACCAATGTAGAAAAATGGATTACTAGTTCTTCTATTATGTTCTTCTTGGAAGATACCTTACCCAAGGTTTAACTGAGTCATCACTAACAGGAATTGCGGCACCACGATCCAAACCTCTATCACCTATTGATACTGCATACTGCTCAATCATTCTTTGCATGGAGTCATTAACCTCTTACCTAAAAATTCTAGGCAAATGTAAAGACGGGTCATTGGACATATTACTAAAACACTTTAAAAAACTACAAAACATAGATCAATATATACAACAAAGAATGTCCAGAGCCCAATAAATGTAGCAAAAAAGTTATTAAACCCTCTAGCGCCTTGGCAATACAGCCTTCAATGGAGTTAAAATTACACCATAGTACAAAACCTTATATAGACCCATATAATTACCAAATTAGCCTCATTAATCAATTATAACATCTTTAATTAAATTAAAACTTTCCAATTACATTCCATATTAATACCAGCAGGGGTCAAGGTACCATTTTACGAATAAACAAGGTTTCTTTATATAAAAGTTTTTTTCTTAATCCCTATACAATTCTCACGTAAAATAACTTGCTCCAAAACTGTACTCTGACGCCCCTCCAGATTACCATTATGATATTGATTAAAATGCATGGCTAGATGTCCAAAGTGGTTGGTCTATTCAACTCTTCTCCCTATATGGGACCATGTAGAGTTGTGCTGCTGCCCACAGCTCTATTCATTGGTGAGTATGAAATAGAAACACTTAACATGTTTTTCAGAGGTGAGAGAAACCCACAGAGATTTTATTTTATTTATTTTATTTTATTTTACATTTGTTGACATGGAAATTCCGACTTGACTAGGTCCATTTTCTGCGCAGGCCCGAGGAGAAAAGATCCAGATTGGTTATCAAATAGTAATATATTTATACAGATTTGTAAAAACAAACAAGGCACATTATACATCAAACAATCAGATATTCACATTGAATTATAGAGACAATCAGAACACTTTTTAGCAATTAGATACATTACAAATAGCAAGGATTAGGAGATACATTCAGTCTGGAAAAATAGCTGAGTTTTAGTACTGTAGAGCATAACAGTGAATAGCTTGGTAGTTGTTCATAGGTAAGTAGGAGAGGGGATAGGAGAGCTTAAGTTAAGTAATACATGGACAGCGCCAGGTATTCAGAGATACAGGGGGAACATGCAGATTTCAAACAGGAATTGGCAGGAAGTCAGGATTGAACCTTGTACCTTGTGCATGGGAAGATAAAGACCTTAACCATTATGACACCTAGTCCCTGGACCTTGTATTTCTGGTACCGTTTAAGTTATAAATATGCAGGAGATTCATTATTGTGGACTTTGTAGATGCCTTCTAAGCCAGAAATAGGCCACCCTTCAATAACCTATAGGACACCGAGTAGAGGGAAATGGCTTTAAGGTGCTCTGCATAAGGTAAGTTTGATACACCTTGTACTATTTTTGGAATGAGCCTCTAAGGATATTATAGTTGCTGCATATGTAGTCAGGTACATACTGAAGGGAGCATTGTAGTTTATGATTGGTCTTATAAGGGCAGAGTACAGTGAGATAATGACTTCTATGGACCTAAATGCCATGCCCTAACTTACGGGTTGTACAATATAACATGTTTTCCTCATCACTGTGAGCTGAGAAGAAACGGCAACCTTGAGTCCCGGTCTTAATAAAACATCCAGTTTATTCAAATAACACGAAATACATAGAACCAACAAGAAGTCCACAGATAAATGATACTAAGTGCTTTCACCCGTCAAGCTGGGCATCATCAGAGTACAATTAACATATTGCTAGTCATCCCTTATATACTTTAAAAGTGCCATTAATCAAATAATTAATTAATCAATTAGTAAAAACAGTAATTCAACATTAATTGTACTGTCATGATATAAAAAGACACAAGAATACTAACATGTTATTTAATCACAGCATCAATTGTACAAATTTTAAACGTTTTTTATTTTTTGTTATTGATAAAATACCTGTTAATGCACATATAGGTGGAGATGTAAAAAACTTACTGGAAGCCAAAGAATGTTTATGGCAGCTCAGATTGAATGCCAGCAAATGGCCTGGTTTGAATGAACAAATTTCCATTTCTAGTATACTTAAACTTAGATCTCATTTTATATGAATTTATTAACTTATTATTAACTTAACTATTGTGTATTTTTTAAAAAAACATATTTTAAAGAAACACATTTCCCTGTTCGTATATATTGTTAATGGATTATTTATTTATTTTAATAAAAAGACATTTATATTTATATTTACTATTTATTATTTACATTTTGATAACATATAACATTTTTAAAATCACAATTTATTGGTATTACTATTACTTTTAAAGTAACTACATGACAGTACAATTAATGTTGAATTATTGATTAGTATAGTACATTTAGCTAATACTAAAGAAATTACCATTACATTATGTTTTTACTATTTTATTTATTTTTTCTAAAATATTTTTTAAATTTTCAGTAGTTTGTTTAATATTACATTTTAAGATTGAATTGATTGTTGCATTTCTAATTAACAGAACATTTTGAAAAAATACAAACGTTGTTTAACATCTACATCTACATTTTAAGGATTTTTTTTTAAAATGGTTGAAATACCTTTAAGAAACACTCTGTTTTTACTAACTGATTAATTAATTATTTGATTAATGGCACTTTTAAAGTATATAAGGGATGACTAGCAATATGTTAATTGTACTCTGATGATGCCCAGCTTGACAGGTGAAAGCGCTTAGTATCGTTTATCTGTGGACTTCTTGTTGGTTCTATGTATTTCGTGTTATTTGAATAAACTGGATGTTTTATTAAGACCGGGACTCAAGGTTGCCGTTTCTTCTCAGCTTACAAGTTTATTTTTCACTTTAAGACGTTGGTTTCCTCATCACTGTGGACACATGGTGGTCAAAGGTAAGGCTACTGTCTATGTGCATACCCAGATCCCTGACCACTGGGACAACTGTTAGGGGCATATTATTGACATGGTAATTAGCTGGGATGGTGATACCAGAGAGAAAAAATCAATGTATGAGATACAAAATAGAGCAGAGACGAATGTTTACTGAGCTGGTTAGATCACACGAGAACCAGGTAAAGTAAAGAAGTTGCAGTAGCAGGTGAAGTGCAGATGCTGTTGAATCAGACAGCATCTTGGAAGAGTGTGCTGTCTGAGGGGGGAACAGAAAGGTATCGCTGACTTCACATCAGATAATAAGTGACAGTGTCCATGCGAGGTTGGATTCAATAATCAAATGCTGCTTGGTCTAGTATATAAACTGCAAGTAAATTTAAAACAAAACAACAAAGAAAAAATAAGTGTGAGTATATTTGCTAGATGAGTGGGTGTTATATGAAAACCTCCAAATGAAGAATTAGAAGGAGGTAAAGACCCTATATTGACGGCTAACAGGATTATCATTCAGGAAAATATAAGGTTGGAGTGTACTTTAAAAGTATTCAAAATGCACTACATTTTATTTCAAAGCCCCAGAGTGTGTGTGTGTGTGTGTGTGTGTGTGTGTGTGTGTGTGTGTGTGTGTGTGTGTGAGTGTGTGTGTGTGTCCAGCTAAAGTGTTATCTGTTAGTATGTTTTGCATATGTAGTTTGACACTGTTTTTAATGGGAAATGGATTTTATTACTTGTGCACAGACACATATTACTACAGAAGTAACAAAGGTATTCATATCAAGCATATGTTAAAGCTGGGTAGATATTTGATGTGAATACTCCTCTGTAGTGATGAATACTTTTACTGCTTCTTATAAATTCTTTGAGTTGGATGAGCACTGGTGTAAGTTGATAGCTTTGATTTAAATGCTTATTTAAAGACAAGGCTCATCAGTTTAATACACACACACACACACACACACACACACACACACACACACACACACACACACACACACACACACACACACAGAAAGAGACAGAGATAGAGAGAAAGATACACAAACAAAACAAAAGTAAAAAGGTCATGGAGACAAACCATTCATTTAAACCCATAACAAAGACCTAGCCAAGCTAGAATCTTCACTGTGCAATTTAAACCTCCTGAAGTGGAATCCCATGGAATGTATTCAAATGACCGTTAATGACATACCAGTATTTCAGCTACATGGGATCACAGGATTATAGGATCGGATCATAGGATGTTACTAGGCTAACAGCACCAGGGCCCTTACAAGCCTAGCCAAGGTCAACCTGTGTCCCCAAGGGTGTCTGGCTCAAGCAGACACTAAAATCAGCACATATTGACCATTTCCAAGAAGGACACAGGTGGAACCCCCAGGGTGAATTCCCAGTTACCCATTCAATTGTCCAAACTGCTCTAAAATAGGGCAAATGAGGGACTTTGTTTAACATGAATAGGAAGCTTATTCCAAAGGTGGGGCGACCTCTGTGAGACAAATCTGTCTCTCCATCCAGTCCTGTTGATGTCACATATCAGGTTAAGGTCCTTTGAGTGAGTGACCCATGTGCCATTTGACTTGCGACTGTGCAGCATTTCCATCAAAGCTGGGTCAGAGATTGCTCTATATGGAAGGCACAGGTCACCTCTGAGCAGTCTGTAAGACACAGAGTAAAGTGACAATGATTTCAGTCTGTCTGCATAAGGCTGATCTTGAAGGCACTGAATTTTCTTCATAAGGAACTTTTGTGGTCTCTTTAACTGCTGCAGGTGTTTGCAAAGGAACATACCAAAGAGAGCATTGTTCTCTATTATTGGCCTGACAACGGAAGAGTACAGGCGGCTATAACCTCTTTTTTTTTTCTAAAGGCAATTCCCTTACTTATGTGATGACAATATAAAATGTCCTTCTTACCACTGTGTAGACATGGTGATCGAAGTTAAGGTTTCTGTCAATCTGTGTGCCCAGTTCTGTCACCACTGACTGTGTGCTTAGGGTATTGCTATTGATGTGGTAATTTGTAGGAACATCACCTTTGCAAAGGGGATGATAATGCATTTTTTTTTTTTTGCATTAAGTTTAAGACCATGACTTTGGCACCGGTCATAAGTCTGTGTATGATCTTCTTGCAGGATATTGACATTGCTGGGGTTTCAATGACTGCTCCCAGTTTGCAGTCATCAGCAAACTTTGTCAGCTACAGTCCTTTAGTTTTAGCCTGTACTTTGGAGAATTAGATTCCGAACAGTAGGGGTCCCAGAACTGATCCCTGTGGAACACCACTGGTTATACATCTGCTGGAGGAGGTGGAGTCCTCTATTTTGACCTTATGAGTTCTATCAGTGAGCCAGTTTGCAGCCCACCTGACAATATATGGGGTGATACCCAGCTGGGTGAGTTTATCAGTGATGTCTGTGTGGGGGCTTGTGTCAAAGGCCTTGGCTAAGTCTAGGTAAGCCATATGCACAGATTTGCCCTTATCTAGGGCTTTGATGGCTGTCTCAAACAAGTCGACCAAGTTTAACAGGCATAATTTCCCCTTGACAAAATCAAATTGGGTGGGGGGGGGGTCGAACATTTTGAGATTTCCTATATCTTTGTTAATAAGGTCCATGATGGTTCATTCCATGGCCTTCCAGATAAGGTTGGACAGGCTAATGGGTCTATAGTTCCCAGGGTCTGTGGATGCACCCCCTTTGTGCAAAGGGATGATGGTAGCTGTTCTCCATTCCACTAGGATGAAGCCAGTGCTTAGGCTGTGACTGAAAAGCGTGGCCATGTAGAACACAGCTCGGGATGTTGTCTGGTCCCATAGTAACTGTGTTTTTGCCCTTGGAGAAGGCATTTAAGACCTGCTCCTCAGAGATACTAGGCAGAGAACAGGTGTTTGGGATGCTTTGGGGTATATGTGACAGGGACAGGGGAGTGAAGATTTCACTGAACCTATCAGCAAGCAGGTTTGCTATATCCACAGGTTCTATATATGTAGTTCCATTATCTACGAGTTCAGCACAAATCTGGGCCTTACCTTTGAGGTTACAGATGTAACTAAAAAACACCCTGCGGTTATCCGTAGTTAGGGAAGCTAATCTGGATTTGTAGTTAGCTTTGGAGGACTTCACTAGGAGTATTATTTGCTTGTTTAAGTTGAGGAGGGAGCATTTCCAGTTTTGGCATCATTCCTTCCTGCTCTTAGACAGAAATTTCTTTCTCCTGTTGTATAGGCTATTGATGGTAGTTGTCCACTAGGCAGGTGTGTTTTCCTTGATGGTCCTGCTTGGGTTCTATTGGGTACAGCAGAGTCAATGCAATTGTACAGGTGTTTGTATAAAGCATTTCTCTATAACTCAGCACAGGTGTCTGTTTCATCAGTGGGGGGGGGGGCTATGAAGCTATTTATGCTGTGACTTAAGAGGCTGTAATTGGCCTTGGAGAAGTTTTTTAGTCTAGTTTTTGCTAAGTGTTATAGTCACTTCTAGCAAGACCGATTTGTGGTCAGATCTCCCAAGGGATGGCCATACATTGGAGGTGGTGGAGCAGTCTCCTATGTTGGTGAGCACCAGGTCCAGGATGTTTGAGCCTCTTGTGGGTGTGTCAACCAGCTGGTCCAGGGCATTGGAGTTAATGACTTCCAGGAACCTTTGAGCAAATAAGTTAGAACATGTATAATTTACCCAGTCTATGGATGGGTAATTAAAGTCACTCAAAACCAGAGTGTTTGGTTGTATCTTGATTGACTCAAGTAGATCCAAGTAGGCTGAGTGGATGTTCTGATTCATGGAGGGGGTCCTATAGCTGGCAATGACTTGAAGAGGAGTCTTATCTGCAGTCAATTGCACGTCAAGTAATTCAAGGGAATCGTGTTGCTTAACCAACCTAGAGGTGTATTTACCTTTAATGAATATTGAGTTCTCACACCTTCAGTTTGTGGTCTGAATGTGTGGAAGGAAATGTAACCTGGTATAGCTGGGATTCTCTCCACAGCCTTAAACCAGGTCTCAGTGACTGCACAAATGTCAGTATCTTCCAGGATGAGGACTGCTTCCAGTGAGTTCAGTTTCTGGTTTAGACTCCTAGCATTTAGCAGCATAAACTTGAGGTTGTTTGTAGAGGGTAATTTTATGTCTGGAATTTTGTTCTTGTGACATTGCCTAAAAAGGCACTATGAGGATGGCAAGAGCCTTAGCCAGTAACTGAAATCCCAGGGGTGACAGATGAAAACCATCTCTGGCAAACCATGATGGTCTGTCGACCATGTCATAACAGACTGACAGATACTGGATCCCCTTTCAATGATCCAAGAAACTAAGCCAATTGTGAAGTCAATCATTTTTTGTTTGTGTTGAGGTATCATCCTAGGTAAAGATAAAATGCTGCTTAAGGCTAGGGACATACCTGCCTGAGACACGTAATCAGAGATCTCAATCATGTCTCTTCATATAGTCCAGGGAGATATGTCTCAAGTTGTTCACATCGACTGTGACAGAGTCATAACAGTGCCTGTTGTTGAGAGTCTTGAGTGCGTGTGTGATGTGGTGGATCCTGGCACCTGATAGACAGCTGACCGTGACTTTTTCATTACCCAGCCTGGTAAGAAGGACATCTGTGTGTCTCACAACTGAATCGCCTATGACTAAGATGTTTGTTTTTGTGTTATGCCTTAGGGGCTTGACTGGTGCGACACTGGTATGTGATATATTATGTGCACTATGTTCTGCAGAGGATGTATTACGTGAAGCACACTTGTGTTTGGGATGTCTCTGATGTTTAGGTAACTTCTATTAAGGACCTCCGCATACTTAGGTTTATGTGTTGCTGGTTTGGTAGGTGCAGGAGGTGAGGTGTGCATGCTGACAGCCTGCTTAATATCAGATGGACTGACTGGTGAGCAAGAGAGCCTGGATTCTAGGTCCTTGATATAGATGCATCCATAATGCTAGGTAAGTTGATGGGGTCAGAAAACAGGGAGAGGACAGGAAGGAACAGGAAAAGTAGAGGACAGAAGTGGGCAAAATATATGAAGCGCTAGTGGGTAGGATCTGTGTAAGTACCACAGCAACTTCTCTAAATGTATTACTGTCAGTGAGGGACAATCATGAGAACTCATCAACTGAGCACCAGCAGAGTGCTACGGGAAAAGTTGCAGGCAAAAAGTGTTTGCGTCTGTAACATCCAATGGTGCACACTGCTGCATGGCAGTGCGCAATGCACAAACATGGTATTATGTAGCAAATGAGCACAAACTCATCTAAAAAAATTAACTAATAAAAAAGCTCAAAGCTGATCCCTGTTCCAGCAACCTTCAATCAGATGAGTTTTAACTGCACAGTCCTGCTGCTAGGGTGCAGGGGAATCCTCTCCAACAAAAGATGGCCTGGTTTAGTGTTCAGGTTATACAAACAGAACTAGATTCAGCAGGTATGAATCTAGTATATGTTACAGCAAACAAGTGCAACAATTTCAGAACAAACAAAACAGTTCATATAAGCAGTGATATGGTAACACTGCAGTTAAAAAGTGAAACACATTGTAAAAAATTCTACTTACGTTTTGCAGAGACCAGCAGATAACTAGGATTTGCTTATATAGCAAATGACAGCAACGTGATTTAAAAAAATTAACCAATAAAAAAGCTCAAAACTGAGCCTTGTTCCAGCAACCTTCAATCAGATGAGTTCTAACTGCACACTCCTGCCAGTAGGGTATAGAAAAACCCTCTCTAAAAAAGATGGCGTGGTTTAGTGCCCAAGTTATACAAACAATCTAGTCTATGCTACAGCAAACAAGTGCACCAATTTCAGCAAAAACAGTTCAAGTAAATAGGTAGAATAAGCCTTCAACCAGCAATTTCCAGCTCAGAAGGGCAGAAGCTACCCTTTCCACTCACAAGAGTGTAAGCTGCAAACCTTCTTAATGTAAAATAACTGGCCTGAAGTGCAAGTTCTTAAACCAGATACTTTTAGAATAACAGACACATTAAGCCTTTACCCAGCAATTCCCAACTTGGAAGGATGTAAGCTACCTCTCCTGCCACAAGAGTGTTGACCACAAACCTTCCTAATGTAAAATAACTGGCCTGAAGCCCAGGTGCTTAAACCAAAAGGCTTAGAATAAGCATTACAATTTAATCAAGTTACTAACAACCAGTAATAAATGCAGCCGAATACATGCGATTGAACACTTTTAAGAATAATCAGCAAAAGCAAAATAAAGTAACAAAGTAGAAAGAAACACAAATACAGTAAAAGGAGCTGAATAAAGTGCACTTTTTAAATTAAGCAACAAAGAAAGCGGATGATAAGTCAAGGTTGCAACACTAAAGGGGTGGGGCTTCCCAAATGATGCCTCTGTACTCAGTAGAATGTGCTGATGAGATGGGACTGGGAGGAGTGTCCAAAATCAGATTTACAGTAGGGGCAGGCAACTCAAAAGCCACCAAGTTTAAGAACAACAGTTGGGTGGGTTGATGGGAAACATGAAATGTAAACAGAGATTAGCAATATTCAGGCAGAATACAGCAAGCAAACCAAACAAGCACGCCAGCTACATAAGAGATATTTCTTTGCTAAATGAGGAATACTATTTCTCAACTCCTCCCACTAATTAGCTGATGTTATTCACCATTTGCAAAGGAATCATTTGCTAACTTTTTTAACTGACCCTAGCCAAGACCTCTTAAAACTCCAGCAGAATAGAAAACTCAAAACAAAAGAAATATAATACAAGAATAAGATACAAAATAGAAGTGATCAAACCTTAAATGAAAAGCTTCATCAGCCAGAGATCAGAAAAATTCAGAGTACAGCAAGCAGGCCATTAAACAAACACCCCATAAAGCATTTCTTTTCCATATTGATTCATAGATTAGTACTAGGCTAAATGCCCTTGTGAGCCACTTCAAGGTCTAACTAATTACCCCATGTAAAAATCAAACCCTGCACCTCATGCTCAAAAGGTAAACAACTTAACCGTTATACCAGCCTCCCACTTTATGACTTTTTGCTTTTTAAGTCATTATGACTTCATTCAGGCCAATAAAGCAAGCCCTACTGGCTGTAGACATACATGTTTTGGCACTTTCTGCCTGTTAAAATAGCATAAGTGGATTGCTTGGTTATGATTTAGAAAACCAGGCTTTAAAATATATGTATTCTATTTGATGAGCAGGTAATAAAGGTATTTGCATGTAATGTCTTATATCTTAAAACAAAAAGTTCCACTCTGTGTAAATAAGGAGCAGGTAAACCAATTAGTTTATTCTGAAAGTATATCAGTTAACTAAAGGGGTGAGTCTTTGTTAATTATGTGTAGCCTCATTGCCAATTTATTTGTACTGTATATACGTTTAACTGAGATACTTGTTTGTTTTGGAGGCAGCGATGTTGTGACATATTGAATGGGAGCAATGTGTAACTCAGTACCAGGATAATAAGAACTATTCAGAAAATTCACAGATGATTATATGGCTAGGCTGTATTTAATGTTAAAAATATGGAACATTACTGAGAGCTTTAAAAAGATTCTGAAGAGTGTAACCGAGCCAAAACAGTGTGGGAAGCAGAGTGGGAAGAAGTGTAGAGAGGGTTTAATTAGTAGAAAAGGTGCCTGAAATGTCCAAAATAAAAGTTTGTGAGTTTTTAGAAGAAAAAAAATAGACTCAGGTATGAATCGCTATTACAACAAACCTCTATGTTGATAAATATGTGAAATAAAAGGTTAGTTCAGTATAGACCATCTAGTGAATATGATTGTTTTGGTGATGCCATTATATTTGTTTTGGCTTTTACCCATAGAGGTTAATAGTAAATGGATATATAAAATTCAAGTATTTTTGACACGTTTATATGCAGATGTAAAGGGAGCTGCAGTGGTGGTGCTGAGGTAGCATTGTCACCTCACAGTAAGATGTTGTCCTGTTCAATTCTCAGCTAGAGCGTCTTCTGTGTGGAGACATGCATGAATGGGTGTACCTTCGTTGAAGGTTGTGCGTCAGGACTGGAAACTTGGCACGTAAAAATCTACTGCCAAATATCAGCAGTCCGGAGTTCGGCTGTGGCGACCCCTAACAGGGAAAAGCCGAAAGACGGAACATATGCAGATGTAAAGGAATAATAATTGCAAAAGAGAGACTAAAGGTTGATTAAACGGCATGCAGGCTGGTGAATGCCTGATTTCCAATTATAAGCAGAACCCGCAGTCTACATATTAAATCAGGAGCATATATGAGAGAATACTGCTAAATTAGAAGGTCAGATGAGATGGGATTAAAAGGCAATACAGTGATAACGTTTTGGGAAGAAAGGAGGAATATCATTGTGTCAGAATTAAAAGGAATGCTGCAAAGTTGGACTTCGTATAGATCTTTTTCATCTTTGTTTACAAAAGAAGAGATGGGAATTTAGTAAACTGGAAAAACAGAAAAGTGAGTATTCAGATAATGAAAGATTTACTAGCTTTGTTAATGGATAAAAAATAAAATTTGTCCTTGATATAGCTGAAAGAGTTTAGGGAGGTGGTTGGTCGAGGTGAAGGAGTCTGCATAAAGTGCAGACAATTGAAGATTGCCATGAGGTGTGGTTGATGAGAGAGTATATTTTCAGTTCTACTCATGATGTTAAGATTTTTCCTATGGGAAATGAAGCATGGGATAATATTGATAACTGCATTAAATGTGGAGCTCTTTGTAAAAAGTTATACTATTAAGTATGTCCTTATTCCATGAAAGAACTTTGACTGAGATGGGGTCAAAGTTACTTTTCCTTTGATAGAATGGAATGAGGTTTTAAAAGAATGGGAAACTTGAGGTCACTCTTGGATTATGCGACCAGCATATGAGGTGGAATTACTAGTGGTACTGACCACAGAACAAGTGAATAGAATATGAGATGCAGGGATAGGTCACTGCTACAGATGTGTTGCAACTAAATTCAAATATGTTCATATGTTTTGTGACTGACAGGTAGCTAAACCCATTTGTAGCAAATGTACTCCTGAATGAAGGACATCTTTTATAAACATTGTCCAGGAGCATGGACATTTTTGCTGCTGTGACTAGGCAGAAGATTAGATGTTTGAAGATAGAAAAAGAAAAACTCCATTTTTTGAAAGGTGTGTGGTTGGAAAAGTGTCTTATTGTGAAAAAAAAGGAAGAAGGGCATTGTTTGGCAAGATAATACTTTAAAGAGAAACAATTCAAGAATGTATAGTATGATTATATAGCTCATACAGATCGAATACAGATGAAAAAAACTTTTCATGAGATGAGAAAGAAATAAAAACAACATGGAAGTGATAGCCTGACATAAGTTGGAGGGTACTATGAGATAGTTGCTGATTTTATGTAACAAGGTGACACACATGAGTTATGGCTTCTGCATTCTTTTTGAAAATGTTTCAACATTGACACATATTGCTTTATGTTGTTGTAAAATAAAAAATGCTCGGGGTTGTTGAACATACTGGTACACCAAAATACTACTGTGACTTTTTACTGAAAATATTATCCTTGATTCATTAGGAAGTATTGCTGCACTCTTTTACCATGGTTAGATTTGAAAATATTTAATAAAAAATGTAAGAAACAGAACAAAATATATATCAGTGTCTACCTCAATACCCAGCCATGCCCAAAGTACTGTGATTTTATATTACCTGACACATAGAAAGGATTGAAATACTAACCATCCTCAGAATACCCTCTGATCTCTATTCTCATGCATCAGTTACTATATGAAATAAACAACCATGAAGCCTTAAAACTGCAAGCCGCTCAAACACAGCTCCATAACAATTTAGTCTTATATGACTTAAATAGAAAGGATTGTTACTCTTTAATCTGTTTTAGTAAAGTCACAGTAAGCATTGAAATGTAATTCTATAAGTAAACTAATATATTTGTCATCAATACATGAAATAGTTAACAGTTAAACATTATTTCATGCAAATCACTACAATGACAGTTACAGGCATTGACTGAAACATTAGGGGTAAATTTCTGTATAAATATAAGTTTAAATATTTTTCAAAGGAGGAAGAGATAGATATGGGGAAAATGGAAGGCTCATGTGGGACTTGGGTTCCAAAAAGATAGGGGGAAAATTAATGAGATAAACATATAGAAGAAAGAAAATACAGTATTGCTTTATTATCAGTAAGCATCAATTCTAGAGGCTTGCTATTTTGAATGATGTCAGAATAAAAGAGTACTTGTATGTTCATTTGTAAGATTTTTGAGTGAACATGTAGGAAAACAGTTTCAGTCATTATGAGGAAGAGAGATAATATGGACTATGTGAAGTAAGAATATTCAAATAATTATTTTGGTGAACACTCATGAGTTAAACGTTTTGAATACAATATTAGAAGATCTAGGGATAGTAGTTTTATTAGATCTTTTTGCATTAGGGAAACAGTAGTAAGGTTTATTGCACTGTATACATAGACAGCCGTAAAAAAGAATACTGAAATGTTTGAAGGTATTATGACACATGTATTACTGAACATTCATAATGCTACAAGGGGATGCTGAAAACTTCTAAGCCTGACGTAGAAGGAAATGATTATATAGTACATCCGATACACTGGAGTAAAAAATATATATGAAAATGTTTATTAAGTGCTTTCATCTCACTAAGAGAGACTTCTTCAGAAACTTACAAATCATTCAACATATTCACCCCAAAGTTCAACACATTTGGCACATCATGTCTGAGGTTTCTGTAACACTGCCAAAAAAGGTCTGAAGTCTGGTCACTGAAATACTGCTCCGCTGCTGCAATCACCTCCGAATCACTTGAAAATTGCTGCCCTTTCAAAGTCTTTTTAGGGTTTGGAAACAGGAAAAAGTCATATGGAGCAAGGTCTAGTGAGTAGGGTGGGCAATCTATGCACTCAAACACCAGTTTTGTAAAAACACCCATCATTTTGCAAGCCATATGAACAAGTGCATTGTCTTGCAAAACAGAACTCCTTTCCGCAGTTCCCTCTCCTTTTTTCTTTCAATTCCTCCTTTATTCAGCATAGCAAGTTACAGTGTATTCTGCATGAACTGTTTGGCCCCTCAGAAGATAGTCAATTACAACAACTTCCTGATCCCAAAAACACTGCTGATGACTTTTGGGTCTTGAGCTTCTTTGGCCTTGGTGAACCTGACTGCCACCACTGCATGGACTGTTTTTTTGTCTCAGGACCATAGTGGTGTAACTATGCTTCACCAGCACTAACTAGTCATTCCAAAAAGTTGGCACCAGCTGGATGAAAATGCTGCAAAATCAACTTGGAAGTGTCCACACGACATCTTTTCTCAATGGCATTCAAACATTTGGGCACTCACTTGTCTGACAGCTTCTGCATACCCAGCTGCTCATGGATTATAAACTCAACACATTCCCTGGATATCTGTAGTGTTTCAACAATTGTTTTAGCTGATATTTGCCAATCTGCCAAAATCAGGTCATGGACATGGTTAACAATTTCAGGCGTTGACACGCTTTAAGGCTTCCCTGACCTTGCTGTAACTTTGGTGTAAAAATCTCTATAATGAAAGTTTGCACACCAATGTTTGCATCATACATTTATGGATTACTCTGAAGTTTTCTTCTGCAGGACTAAAAAATTTATAACAGCTCAGAGATCCACACTTAAAAATTCCACACTTTTCACTGACATGGTTGAATCATTTATCTGAAACAATGTCAAAACATAGTGTTATGATTCTGCAAATTGGCACTTTACAAGATTAAATAACTCTCTTTTCAGCTACAGAGGCAAAATAACACTAAGAAATTAGAAAGTTGGTCAGTCTTAGAATTTTTCAGCACCCCCTAGTATAGTATGAAATTGCACGTGTGATGCATGAGCATAAAAAAAAAGAAAAGTTCATCTGGATGTTAACTTGTATATAGATATTGCTGAATGTATACATGCAGTTAAAAAGAGATCAAGAAAGCCATTTTCTTTGGGATAATTGGAAATTTGGTCTAGGCTCTTTAATGGTCTCCTGACCTATATGCCCAGCAATAACCCACGAAGTTGATTTTATATGGGTCTATGTCACTTTGTCAAAGAGACTCATTGTCGAATCCCTATTCCTTGAACTTAATCCATCAAAAGCTAAATCTGTTGAATGTTTATTTATGCAATTTTTTCCCAGAGACAAAAACTAATTGGGCATAATTGTAAATTTGCCACTTTCTCCACTTTAATGAGACCTTGGAGTTG
>NC_056729.1:1301079651-1301087151 GCF_019279795.1 Protopterus annectens
CGAAATTCCAAAATGTCGAACACCATAAGCTCGACCTTGGAATCTCGAAATGTGATATACACGACTGCTCAGAACAGCAAATTCTTTCCAAGGGAAAAATGTTGCTTTCTGCGAATACACACACACACACACAGCCCAAGCACAACAAAATGCATAATCCACACATACACACTTCACAGAACCCTACACTAAACCATACATAACAGTACTAGCTATCCACTTACCTTAACCCAACCCTAACCCTAAGGTCCCTAATTAAAACACACTCACCTTACCCACTCCCTAACCCTAAGGTCCCTAACTAATGCACTCTCACCTTATCCGCTCCCTAATCCTAAGGTCCCTAACTATCACACACTCACCTTACCCGCTCCCTATCCCTAAGGTCCCTAACTATCACACACTCACCTTACCTTGGTCCGTTCGCACACTTACCTTAACCCGGTCCGTCAATTTCACACCACAGTTGAGGAAATAGCAAAGCTGCAGAAACGGACCACTGAATACTTTCCCTAGGAAAATATTCAGTGTTCTGCAGCTTCGCTATTTCAAGCGTTCGCTGAATTGGGGTTGATATTATAACATTCAAAGTTTTAAGTCCTTGATGTTATAATATAGACCCATATTCAGGGTGTCTGGTTATAAACACTTGGGTCCATGCATAGAAAATTGCTGTATGAATGCAGAGAGCTAATGTTTGAGGAGATTGCTTTTGGAGCTCATTATAAATAAATGTACTATGCATTGACTAGCACTGGCATTGCAACTAAAGATCAGTATAATTATAAAAGGAGCAGTGATAATGCAGTAACATGCACTAGGCTGTTCCTTGGCAAAAGCAATGCAACCTAAGGAGGAAATGACAAATGTTACAGAGAAAGCACTCTAGCACACTCAGGTCAGTGCATGCTCACACATATAACGTAGTAACATATAGCTGCAATCTATACTCACATGGCAAAAGAAGGGCAACCTAGTGGCCAGCTGATTGACCAGTGTTTGTGCGTGTGTGTGTGTGTGTGTGTGTGTGTGTGTGTGTGTGTGTGTGTGTGTGTGTGTGTGTGTGTGTGTGTGTTCTCAGAAGAGTGCCTGTTTTGTCCATCATAACTTCCCCATGTATAAATATTATTTGAAAAGCTTTGACTTATATTGAATGTAACCTTTTCATGTACTGTTGTCATGTTTCATCACTGTTTGTTTCTCATTTTTCTTAATTATACATTATTTGCAATATGTGCTCATTTGTATTTTTTTTTTATGTTTTTGGAATCTGCACCATGTGTTACTATGTTCACCTACAGTATATATTTTCTACGTATATTTCAATAAAAGCAATATGTGTACACCCCCCCACCACCACCATTTGGCCAGATTATGACTGAAAAAAATCACCCTACCAGCTCATTAGCCCAGTTAACAACCAAAAACAAATAAATACATATAAATGAAATGAGTTAGAAAAATTAGAAGAGGAGACAGCATGCAGTGGTAAACTCACAAGAGTGCTATAAAGAATGAACGAGGGTGAGGAAGGGAATTTTTTGAAGAGAAATAACCCCCATTTTAAGACTTTAAAATTTAGAGTAATTGGGGAGTGCAGTAATGAATGACTGAGGATGGGATAGATGGAGAAGGGTGGGTAGCAGGGGTAAACAAATAAATATATTGACACAGAATCAGACAAAAAGAGATGGTATACACACAAAAGGTAGGGAGGAGGGTGGATGGACTGAAACACTTATGGGAAAGGGGTGACTGTGAAGTTTAGATAATGAGCAAGGAATGAGAGATCACACGTTAGAAGAGAAACCGCCATAATGGAGTAGGATGGGATCCTAGTGTAACTGGATGCCAGGCAGGCCCAGACACCATAATGGAGTAGGATGGGGTCCTGGTACAACTGGATGCCAGGCAGGCCCAGACACCATAATGGAGTAGGATGGGGTCCTAGTGTAACTGGATGCCAGGCAAGCCCAGATACCATGATGGAGTAGGATGGGGTCATGGCACAAATGGATGCCAGGCAAGCCCCATAGATCAACTAACCCAAGAATCCCTCAGCTGAATGGCAAATGTTATGCGTTAGACACTAGTGAAACCTCCTAGCAGACAACAGCAAACCTGGGGTTGTTAAGTCATGCAGTGAAACCCAAACCATCCAGAATGAACTCTTCCTAGTAAGTTCTTGGTGTGCTAAAATGGGATCAAACTAAATGCTAAAAAGTGTAGTATCCTCACTTTTGGAAGGCAAACCTTCTCCTTCTCATACTGTGCAGAAAAAACACCAATTCAAAACACAATGGTTTATCATGATAGTTGAAGTCTTTACCTTACTAACACAAAGTACAGGATGTGATTCTGACCTAGGGCTATTGGCTAAGCTTAAAATGGCCCTTCATGACAGTTACTCTACTATTCACCTATGAACCTATAAAAATATACTGACATGGACTTAAGTATTTGGGTACTAAGTACTTGGGTTGATAGCTCTCTCTCTCTCTGTTGTACCACTTTGTGACAAAGACTGTTAGGAAATCCTTTTATTTAGCTCAGTTAGCTGGTAAAGAAATATACCTCACTAAGCATCAAGCAATTATAAAAACTGCAAAGTTTCCTAACCAAAATGATCACTGGCCTAAATTCCCTGCACTACCAAGAGAGGATGATCTATCCTTTTATTCAGTGTCTTATAGACTTTTGAGGGGAGATTACTGTCTTGCTTACTGCACCATTAGAGACCTGATTGTCCTGAACCTTCTTTTCTACACAAGTCTTATCTCCACCACTATTAAAACCATGGACCTAAATCTTCACCAAAAGATATAAAAAGCACAGTGGAGGGACAGGTTTATAAACCAGCCCCTCACAAACCACTAGACTAGACTTCTCCTGCATGCTAAGCAGTAAAACTCAAAATCTTCATAGGTTTATAGGTGTTTACTAGGTTATGGCCACTAGGGCCTTTTTAAGCCTAGCCATGCATCCCAAATCTCTGACAAGTTCTGATACCCTTGATAAGTGTAAGCAGGGGTTTGGGAGATGAAACATTTACAAACAGGGGCCTGGGAGATGAACCATTTACAGGTTGCCTATGTCCATTAGAGACATAGGTGCCAAAGTAGGGATGAATTTCCTGTTCCCCATCCAATAGTCAAAGTTGCAGTTGAATTGGTTTAGCTAGGAACTCTGCTATACATGGATGGGGAGCCTGTTCCATAGATGGGGTAGTCTCTGGGATACATACCTGTATTTCCAGCAAGTCCTATTTATATTACAGGGAAGGTTTAAGTCTTTAGAACAGGTAATTATGGTCCTGTTTGTTTTGTAGATATGCAGGAGGTACATCAGAGTGGGGTCTGACAACGCCCTGTATGCCAGACATAGATCTCCCCTCAAAAGCCTGTAGGAGATAGAATACAGGCATGGGGCTTTGAGACACTTTGCATAGGACATTTTACTTAGGCCCTTTATTCTTTTAGTGAAGAACCTCTGTGGGTGTTCCAGTTGTTGGATACGCCTGGTTAGGTACATACTAAAGGGGGCATTGTACTCAATGATAGGTCTGATGAATGCTGAATACAGAGGAACAATGACTTCCTTGGACTTTGATGCCATACCTTTATTTATAAACCCTCTCCTTCTCATACTGTACAGAAAAAGATCACCAGAAACTAGATGACTGGAGGGACATCCATTAATTTGCTGCAGGATTGACTGGTATGGTGCTCTTGTACACTAAGTACAGCCTGAGGGTGGGTACAGGTAAGGTGTGAATTGCAATGAAACACAGTGGTCTTGAAATAATTATGAATCTACATGGTCTAACCAACTACATGATCACCATTCATATACCACAAGAAGAATGCGTGTGCCAGCCCAGCTGTACGGGAATTTGTTAGTTTGCTTGTTCATTTGTTCACTCATTTGAAATGCTGGGTAGAGCATGACCACAACTGACAAATTTCAGTCTCAGCTCTGGCTTATTTTGCTTCCATATGGAAAGCCATCAGGATAGTACCAAATCAGGATAGCACCAACACTAGTACAGATGGGAGAGACTTGTGTTTAAAACCTTAGCTGAATAGTAATACTCACCATCTGGCAGTAAAGCAATATAAGCTGTGAACAAGCTTCATTTTGGACTGCAGGGATTAACATTTTTAGTGTTTGCTTGCATACTGTGTGACTCTGACCCAGTAATTTAGCTAGATACTGCTTCCAGGATACCACTGAGAAAAGAGTGTTAGGCTTATTGGATGCATCTGGGTAATAAATGAGAAATGAATTAAAACATGTCAGCATTTCAAGTGAAATTTCAGTTAACATCATGACAGAGACAGAGATAGAAAACCCAAAAGCTTTGGTTCAGCTGTACAGCAGTTACCATAAATGCTACTGATATGCCAGGTATGTACACTAAGAGCAGTTCAAGTCAAATGATTGGAAATTAATTTTGTGCCTATTTTATTATGTGAAAGTCAAATGCTTTGAAATTAATTTTGCGCATGTTTTATTAAAGTAAATCAATTATTGATTAGGTTTAAATGGATTTAAGACATGCATGACTAAATTTGAAGCCTCTTTTTCATAGAAATTGAACCTTCTTAAAAGTATGCCCCTTAGCACAGACTATTTGATGAGACAGAAAAAAGCAAATGAGTATCATTACGTATCTATTCTATTAAAATAAATTGCAAATGTAAAACAAGCAACTTCACAGCTCTAATGACATTTTTTTCATTAGTGGTATCAGGGTATATAAGTCTGCTGTTTCATGACAAAGTGAGGAAGTAAACTGCAGAATTTAAATTTTTGACAGTCTTACATAGTTGTCCATAGAATGCAATTATCAGAAAGTAGTGCTGTCAGGTAAAGCTCCTCTATATTAATTTGCTTCAGTGTTGTCACAGCAGCCGTGGCACTATGCAGGGATCTCATTTCTTTCCACTTACATATTTTTCAGCACGAGTGTGAAAAGCTGACAATTGAAAATTATGAACATTGCAATGTAATGTCAATAAAACCTTGGGCATTATACATTATCACCAGGTAACTATTAATTTTATCATGACACACATTATTATCTTCTTTGTAAGATAATTACTTTTCAATAGGGTATAATATGTTTATTTTCAAGACAAGCAGACAGTGTGGTCGTGAGACACAGTGTACGAAATGACATCCATAATAAGGTGTTGATTAAGACTGTTGAGCAAATTATCTCCCTGCCCATAGATCTAATGAGGGATAAATGGGGTAGCATTGAGAGTTAGTGAGCTAAGATTGCTTCCTTAATGGGTTAATGAGTTAACACCATTAGTTAGTTATATTGTTTGATTAATGTTGTCTGTAGGTGTTTATTAGTTAGTTATATTATGTTTGATTAATGTTCACTGTCGGTGTTTATTAGTTACATTATGTTTGATTAATGTTGTCTGTTGGTGTTTATTAGTTACATTATGTTTGATTAATGTTCTATGTTGGTCCCTAACAGTTCAATGGGTAGATTACACACAAATGAGAGCACTAGTCAAGAGGGGTACTATACTAAGACATATATAGTCTACTGAATAAGTCTTCTTGGCTAATGTATTCATCAGAAGTCTATACAAGTATGAGTCCAAGTTCTGAATATGTCCTAATCTGATCATTTATTTGATGTTGGTTTGCTGTTGTTGTTTCAAATACAAAATACTAATCAGGTGTTGAAACAGAGTTACAGATTATACACTGTGAAGGTGGATATAAAATTGTGTCTTTGTAAATTGTTCTAAAAAAAAGGCGTCAAACAAAGCTATGCTTCTTAATTCTTGATTATAACCGCACAAACCTATAGCTTTCCATACTCCGCAGCATGCTATCCTGGCATATACATATACAGTCTGGGCATGGACACAGTTACTGAATCCCTATAACTTAATGCCAAAGTCCTTTCATTCACCAACAAAAAATAGGTACGACACAGCCTAGTCAGCATTCTTCTGCTGTCTTGTTCTTAAGAATAATTTTTTACCAGTGGCAGGTATACAAAGAAAATTCCCTGATTCATTTCCTCCAAGATGAGAGCTCTATGAAATGCAAATACAGCCATGCTTTGCTGCCTTTGTTTTTGGATGTTCAAACCCTGATACCCAAGGGAGTTCAGAGTGACTACTTTAATCTTTTGCTGTTAAGAATACATTGTAGACAAAACTCTTGCAGGTGCAGTCCTGGCAGTTTTGATCTGGTTCAACTCCATGTGATTCGAAGTGCTCTACTCAAAGTGTATGTTAAGACTGTATGCAAGAAGTTTTGATTAACCATCAAAAGGAAGTGCACTCTGTCATTCAAAAAATTGAAGCTTCTATTTTATGTCTGCTTGTTTATGTAACTGTGCACATAAAACAAATTCAGTGAGTTTTTAGCAACACGTTTTTTCCAAGTTTGTTCATTGTTATAAGTCAAAAAAGGAAGAGAGATAACTATTAGGAGAATTAGATGAGGGCATAAGAAAGAAAGCAATATATACTCATAGGCAGCATGACAAATCAGGTTTGTGACAAATGACAGTTTGAATTAGATTGAGACAATACATTTCCTAGTGACCCATCAATGCATATAATAACAGTGCAAAGCATATTGTGAATAAGCAAGAAAAAGCTTTAAGAAAAAAATAAACAACTTTTACTCCTCCACCCTTTTCTGCTTCTATATATATATATATATATATATATATATATATATATATATATATATATATATATAAAATACACACACACACACACACACACACACACACACACACACACACACACACACACACACAAGTGACAGTGTTCTATTTTTAATTTAGTATTTATTTATTTCAATTTGTTTATCTGGAAAGTCCAACTGGGTAAACAAACCCTTTACAATGAAGGCCTGGGCAGAAGAACTTCATGAGAAATAGCATTCAATAGTACATATACAACATGCAGAATACTCAGGTAACATGTAGCAGCATTGCAGTGTTCCATGAAAACTATTTACGGTAGTATTTAAACAACATGCAGAATACTCAGGTCACGTAGCAGAATTGCAATGTTCCATGAAAACTATTTGTAATAGTGTTTAAACAATGTACAAAATGCTCTGGTTACAGCAGCAGCATTATATACAGAGTGATGATGAATAAAGCAGATGCTTATGAAATAAGTAAGTATATTTTGCAGCAACATAATCAATATTAAGAGCAGTTAAGTAGTAGTCCTAGCAGTAAGATGATATCAGTTTTGAGCCAGGGTCATTAACACTTAGGGCCTGCATTCAAAGAAAATGGTGCATCACAACAATATGCCATGCACATATGTGCTGGGATGTGTGGCTGCGACGTTTAAAAATTCATACTTATTTTTATTCCTAAAAGGAAATATTTCTTTTTCTGGGGATTTGCATGAATATGAAATTGCTCCAATGAGAGGTTGAAAGAACTACTTAATAGAACCGTACTGACTAGACCACACACTGGCACAGACACCCCTT